>NW_028301552.1:3410000-3430000 GCF_042242905.1 Orbicella faveolata | reverse complement strand
CCACAACTGGACATTTAAGATCGTGTTGTTCAACGATCGAGGAGAAATAGTAAGTAAGCTTGTGCACTCGACTAGCTTTCCTCGCAACCAAAAACAACAATGTAGAAACTGCGTACATTAGCTATAAAAATTTAAGATATACCTGCGATAAATTCGCCGAGAAAATTGACGGAAGAGTATAGCTTCCTAGCTCTGCTCCCATGTTACCGCTTTCGATTTCCTCGGCTTCGTTGAATCTTTTTTTCTGAAACTCTCCACGAGAATCTTCCCGTTGTACGGGTCAAGCAGGTCGATCGATGAAGAAAACCACTTCGTGTAAGAAGGCGACAAAGTTACCCGGCTGGGCCTCCTCGCTGATTGGCCAGAAAAATATTTTTCTGGCCAATCAGCGGGACGGAGTTTCTCCACGTCTAGAACTTAACTGGTTCGGTAAGAGTAAGTTCGCATGGGCTCTTCAGCTCCTGAAGTAAACTTTCGTCCGAAAATGTCGCTCGCCCGAAAATATCGCTTCGTTCCGGTTAGTAGCCCCTGGGTCTCCGAGGATGGGTAGACAATAGCCTGTGAGGAGGCTCACCTTTGAGTCACGCGCACGAGCGGCGAAGAGCAAAGCGATCCGGCGGGATGAAGTCTGGTGAAGAGGCGCTAAGAAAGTGAGCCTGCCTTGATGTCTACAATTTTTTTTATTTCTGCTTTGTCTGAGCGAAGTGAAATACCATTGGTCGAGAAGCAAGAAAGGCGAGAAAACTTTCTGTCTATTATGTTTGATGAGGAGCGATTAGATCCCCATGGAGTTGGTAATTTACCGCACGTTCTCACAATAAAAAAATTTGGAATCAGAGGAAGAGTTGAGTGCGTGTACTACTGATGTTTTAACAAAGTTCCAGTCTATTTCTGGTTAAATTTCAAACTAAAGAGGGAGCGGGAAATAGCAGTTGAAAGCATGTTAATGAATCAAGACGTACTTGCCGTGTTGCCGACTGCATATGGGAAGAGCTAGATATTACAAACGTATGTGATTGCAAGCGGGGAACGAAACAACACGAAGGCGTTTGCGCCGAAACGGGGGTGGGGGCACTCCTTTATATGGGCTATATAGGTATGCGTGGCCCCAAAGGGTATGGTTTTTCAGCCGTTTTGGTCATAAATAGGGTATGGTTTTTGCACTCTAGCCTAGATATGGGTATGTTTTTAAGAAGAAGCCACTTCTTTCGAAAATAAAATCAACAAAAGCCCTTCACAAATTATGTTTACGGTAATTTAACAATTGCCCGAACTAGGGAACTAGTTGTAACGCAGGTCTGAAACAGGGTTTTAATTTAAGGGTCAGGTCATAAATAGGATTTCGAATTTATGGTCAGGTCATAAATAGGGTAGGGAATATTGCAGATTTTGGTCATAAATGGGGTAACGGTTTTGGAAAGCGGGCCGCACAGCCCCGCCCAGTTTTTCTGCGAGCACCTTCCCCACGGGGATTTTCTGAAAGTACCTCAACATGGTGCATTTTTGTTGGGTTTCCATTTTGTTGGGTTACCAATTTGTTGCAGAACTTTGCTTGTATTCTCAACGTTATCGGTTGCTTTTACGAAAAAGGTCGCGTCAAGTCGTCCGGATCAAGTAGTCGCACTGTCATAATTTCTTTTAGCTTTAGATTCCAATGAGTCGAAAATGGGTTAGAAAATGTCCTTTGAATTCGGTTATACCTTATATCCGGCTCCGGTGGAGGTTACTCACTTATATGGGCTATATGGGTATGTGCGGCCCCAAAGGGTCGGGTTTTTTAGCCGTTTTGGTCATAAATAGGGTATTGATTTTGGCCATGTTGGTCTTAAATAGGGTACGGTTTTAGCACTCTAGTCTTGAATTGGGTATGTTTCTTAAAAAAAGCTACTTTTTCATCATTATCAATAAGACCGTCAACAAAAGCTCTTCATAACTTATGTTTAGGGCAACTGTGCCAGCTATAAAGGTCATATCGCAGATTTTGACCATAAATAAGGTAAGGGAGTTCAAGAAGTGGGCCGCACACCCCTTCTCAACTTTCCTGGGAATATCCCCCGGGGCGTTTGCCCGTTTACCAGCATCATCAAAGACCAGACAGCCAAGGCAAAATTACTTGGAATCAAGCATGTGTCCTTGCTAGACATAAACTCTGACGGTTTTTTTCGGCAAAACTTTATCAACAACGGATATCGAGCCTGCATGTTGTTATGAAAAAGATTTACAATTTTCCCGAGAAATCTGAGCTGTCAAAGTTCATACTTTCACAATTTGCTTATTTTTTCTGCGGTTTCCGGGGTGGAAATGAAAAATTTGCAGAGATCAGAGCAGGCTCACTTTCTCGCCTCGCGGCTTCGCCGATTTCGCGCTGGCGGCTACGCCGCGCACGCTTGTGAATAAGCAAACGAGTAGTCTTAATTAGAGCGATTTTCAATTGAGTGTCGTTAAACGAAAACCACAGTAATAACTCTGACCAATCAGAACAGATGCAAGCAATCCAACGAACCAATCATAATGCTTAACAATTACATGTGATTTGCGCAAATTGCAGAATAATATTAAAACGCGCGAGCTAATTGTGCGTGGTATTCGTATTGCTTTTCACTGGTTAAAAAGTGGCGCAACTTTTTTGGTCAATCACAGAACCAACGCAAAACCAAAGCAAACGCAATTTATTTTCGATACTCAATTGTGAAACCGCTCTAAAAACGAGTACGAAACGAACTGCAAATCACTTTGAAATGAGTATCAGTGTTTATGTCTACTATGTAAGCCAATTATTTGGTTAAAAACAAACAAACAAACAAACAAACAAAAAAACAAACACTAAGGCAACAAAAGCGGAAAAAAGGATAAATACTGAGTATAGATAAAAACTAAAAATTAATGTCTTTTCCCTACACAGTCCAAAGGCAACCCTAACGAATTATAAAAATTAACCACGGCGCAACGTAACGTGAAACTGCCAAAAATGTCCCTTATCAAAGGAAGTACAATATTCGACGTCAAACGATTACGGGATGGTGTAGACCACCTTCCCCTACCCCATTACATTCCTATTAGTACGTGTTTCTGAATTCATTTCCTAAAGCTGACTGGTGGTCAGGGGTACTTGCAACTATGCGCAGCAGCCGTTGCTTTCGTGTCTTATTCTCATGCATGATATTTAGGGAAAGTGTGATTGGCTATTATATGACAGTCTGTGTAAACCTCGCGTTCTGATTGGTCTAGTCGAGTTTGCGATTAAAGTATAGACACACAAATAACGTCATGAGTAAAAAAAGCGAAACAAATGTATAAAAACAAATAGATTCCATTTGTCAGTGTGTACCCGATAACTCACGGGCGACGTCAAAACATGGTGAGAACGAGTCTTATCAGAGTACACTCGCACTGCCAAATGGAATCTATTTGTTAACAACGTCGGGATTCCTGGAATGACCGACTATCCACACTTTAAAAGAGACACATCCATTAAAATATGGTATATACAGAATGCAGAAAAATAACAACTTTGCTATGATTGCGAAAGGTAAGTGTCGCTCTAAATGTAACATCTAGGAGTTGAAGGTTTAAGATTAGAAACGGTTTATTACAAAAGTGGTGGGGGGAGGGGGAGGGGGAGGAGGAGGGGGAGAGGGCGGGGGAGGATTTTCACGTCGCCTGACTTTTTTTCCCCATTGCCTGCGCGGGATTTCACCCCACCCCCACCTCTACCACCCCCTCCCCCCCCCCGTTCCACACACACACACACACACACACACACACACACCACCACCACCACCACCACCATCACTTTTCTAATGGGCCGTTTCTAATAAGGCTCATCAAATCGCCCTATAAAGCGATGGGAAAAACACACGTGGAAAAAACAGACATCAGCAAATAATCAGTACCTCAAACCCGACCTGAAAACACTTTTCCACGCCGTGTTCGTGCCACTACAATCTTGTTACTACATGTATTACACTGCGACTGTACACGATGCTTGTTATGTCTTTCTTTGTGTACAGGGAGCAGCGACCACTGGCGACTGAGGTCAGATTGAAAGTATAAGCATCGCAAAAGCGGCTGCTGGCCTCTTTGTGGAAACAATTGTCGTCACAATCTTCTAAGGTGTTTGCGTCATCTACTAGAAAGGGTTTTCCTATTAGGGCAGCTTGCAAGTAAAACCCTTTTTGCGCGCTCTCTGGGATAATTAAGACTGACCGTCTGGGTGGGTTAAAGGTCGCTGGATCCACAAGGGTGAGATTAGCAGTGTTGTTGAAAAATCTGCAGTTTGAATTCTTGAACGGGGGATGAAGTTGACTGTACACAACAGATGCGCAATTTTCATCTTGACGACAAAACGAGAGACAAGTGGAGTTGTCAACGTTTTTTAGGGACTTGTAGCCTGTCAAGACAACCAAAATGTCGGTAAATAAAGGGTCTGACTACCTTTTATGTATCCCTTACTACAGCAGCTATATTCCTCCAAGGGGGCGAAAAAAATTAAGCGAGCGTATGACGGAGGTAGAAAGTGAGTGAGTAAATAGAATTGAGCGTAACAGTTTTCTTTTTATGAAACTTTTCTTTAAAATTTTAGTTCATAACTGTTTTGTACATAATCAAATTATATCGGGTCTCAAAGATATCAATAAAACCCTATAGACCCTTTTCATAAATGACCGCCAATTTATAATTCTTTTGTATACATTTAAATTAGCTTTACTAACCTCGTTTCAGAGTAAAAAATTCTTTTGAATTACCAACTTCAAAATGAGGTTAGTAAGGCTAATTTTAATACTTGCAAAAGAATTTATAATTGGCCGCCAGTTATTAAAGTGGTCTATGGTATGGCTTTCTTACAAAGTGCCCTTTTCACGGGAAATTAATTTCAGGTCTTGGCAAACCCTCCATAGCGGCTGATGAGCGAAACTTAAACTAAACAAAGAATTAAACCTGATCCTCTTGAGAAATATTATCCTCGTTTTCAGTGAAATAAACAGTCTTTTTTTTTCATGCAAACATTACCACAGGTAGCCCAAGTTTACGTTGCGACGGGGCAAGTCGAGACTTTGAAGTACAAGCGGTAAAAATTACAGGTTGCCGATGAGAATTTGGTAGTCTTCGTATGAGGAATGAACTATCTTAGGTTACGAACACTAAATAGACCTAATTTAGACTTATTTTGATTTAAAAAAAAAAAAAAAAACTTTAAAATCAGCTCTCACATCATCGCAATCTTGAACTTGGTCTACCTGTGACATTACTTGCAACAAAAGCATGACTACCTTTTTCAAAGATGTCCACACCTTCGGACCGAAGATGAAAGCGAAGATCAGAAGAGTGGACCAATCCTGCTTTTGCTAGAGCGTGAAAGTAGACTTGTGAGACATTTCTCAGGTTTTCTCTTGTTGCAGTATAGTTCACGTCACGCGGCAGACTCTTGGTAAACGGCTCAGTGAACAGAACATCGATGGGCGAAAGTGAATAGAGCATAGGGACTGGGTTCTGGTCTACGGACGCTGCCCAAGTCAAAGCATCTCCGTTACTTGGTGGCGTGGATCCCACAGTATATGTGATCGTCTCAACGGACTTTGAAAAGTTTGATGCGGCCTCACTTTGCTTTTTGTCCAAAGAAAATCCACCCCCAATACTGAAGAGTCCTGAGTAGCTTGCTTGCGCTTCAACGCTGATTTCACTTGTCTTTAAGGATTCATAGGTCTTCTGACTGAGTTTGTGGTGTTGGACAAATTTTGCCCCGAACGTCACGTCACTGAAAAAATGAGTGCCGTAATATTGAACAAATTCCATGATAGCTTCGTCACTGGTCTTCGGCACGGCGAGTTTTTTTGCCCAGGAAAGGAATCCAGGGTCAAATGGTGGTGGATTCGTGAAATCAATTATACTGTAGTAATTTTGACATTCAGCGTGTGACAAGACGATCAGGAATTCCCCCGATGACATCTCAGCTGTATCTTTCTTATACTCGGTGCTGGCAGAAAACTCAAACCCCCATCCGCTTCCTGAATAAAGAGAGTACATCATGCCATAACAGTAATGAAGGTGTGTGCGGAGAGGGGAGGGGAAGGGGGGTGGAGTGCAGATTTTGGGCTAATCAGTAACTGGGACGTTTGGTTCAGGGCACTGAAGGGAATGGTTCAGTTTAATATTTTGCTTTGTCGTCAGAGAGATCGAACCACTCTGACTCTTGCGTATTCAAGTTAAAAGTAGCGACCACTCTTTGGCTTCCATAAGCACCAGATGGGTAGAGTATACTACTAGAAGGGAGGGATGTGGGATGTTGGATGCAACGGAAGCAGGAAGCATAAAGATAGAGATTGCCTTCTCCCTCTACCCCCGCCCTCCTCTTGTGCAAATCCATTGTTCAGACCCCGTTTGGTTTTGCTAGCTCCTGCCATAGCAAACCAAAACGGTGTTTGTGGCGTTCACCAAACAAAGTGTATAGGTTTTACAATTATCCCGGCGACAAAATCACTAAAACGGTAAGCTGGAAGAGTCTAATTCAGTTTTAAAGATATACCTGAAGCATCCCGGCAGCTGCTCTGTGTTGTCACACAACGCCCCTACGTTGCGTGACGACACAGAGAACGGCCTGTGTTACAATTGATGTACCTTCAACACTAGCTTGAAATCTCAGGTGCTCGGACATCTGTTGTCTATTACGAATCAATTTTGACTGAAACGACACCACACAAGATTCACTTGGGACTACCATAAAGCCTTCAGGATATGTATAGCGACAATCTGAACTTTGTTTCGCTTTGGAGAAGTCAGCCCTGAAAATGGGGTGTCTGAACCCTGGATCGCGTCCGTTAGCCAAGGGATACCCATAGAGAATATCATAACCAAGCAAGCTGTAGTCTAGGTCTGGAAAAGTCATCTTCCAATGCCCTTCATTACTGCAATCTCGGATCTGTGGATCCATTCGTATCCCTGGAATTTCGAAAGGACAAAAGTACCATGTAATGCTATGTTGAATCTAGAAACAGATCGAGGTTATCAGTAGATTGCTCTTGACTGAGTAAACATTACATATTTGCGAAAGATCAAAGAGGCACACGGCTCGAGTGGTTTGCGAAGTAGGGCCAAATTTCGAGTTGCTTTGAGCCTCTTTATCAAAGCAAGGCTTCATTTACATTCTTTCTTATGAAAATGAATTCTCAGTTATATTCAAATTAAACTAATAACCATGTGAAAAACTTTGCAATAAATCATAAGGAGCTATAGGTTTGCAGCGACTTTTTGGTTTTCTGATTGTATCTTTCCAAATTAGAAGTTCGCATGAGGATCACCATCCTCTTAAAATGTGGCCAAATCCAGCTTTCGTTGTTTTCAATGGTTAAAAACTCGTGAAGTTTAAGGACTGGGCTTTTGTTACTGTAAATACATTCTGCACCTTTCGAAATTAACTTAAATCACAAAGACAGCAGTCTCTTGGAAGAGAAAACAGTGCTTCTCGAAACAAAGTAATATTTGCACGGTTTGTAAATTAATATGCAAATTAGCCATGTATTTTGGTTGTCTTCAATTTTGAGATATTTATGCCTGACATTTGTTTAAATGAAGCCCAGATAAGTTAATGGAAAACTTGTCCTACCATAGTCGGATTGCTCAGTTCCTTGGAGCAAGGTTGTTGTGAAGGAGGGCAAGTGAGACGAAGCCACTTGTGGCGGTTTGGATCTAAAAGAGAAATAACTGGTTAACGTCACTGAGGCCAGTCCAAATAAGACAGTTACGTGATCAACACGACATGCAGTAGTCAGTGATTCCAGCAAATGAAAGCCCACCTGGACTACAATCGCCTTTGACGAATCCTTCATCGAATAGTGATTAAAACCCCGGGATTAAACCGTTTGCAATAAATTGGTCCTCATGAAATATCTTCTGATTTAAATACACATTGTTTCCAATGCCACTGGCACAGCAATAGCAACACAGCCTAAACTGTACATCTGCAAACCTAAACTACGTCACTTTTTTTGCTTTTCAAGTACGTTTAGTTGCATGCTAATCGGCAATCACCAAATAAATAAACAAATTTGCGCCTCAGTGGATACAACGACAAAGTGTGATTGTGCGTGCTTATTAGTGTGTGTGTGTGGTTAGTTTATTTAACCTGCTAAACACAATTTTTTGCTTTATTGGCATATTGTTTCGAGTGCAATATTGATCTCCTTCAAACTCACCCGGATTGCGATGAATGATAGGTGACCAGAGAGCTCACAGTTGCCACTAATACAGACACGATAACGGCTGCCTTCCAGTTATTTTTCACGTACGTCTGCATGTAGAAAAACAATGTTTGTTACTACAACAGAACTACCATTACTGAAAAAAGAAAGTGAAGCCTTGGAGCCGACTGGCCCATAGCTGCCGGAGCTTATCCCGATTTCTGTAGCATGAAGCAGCTAGGAGTATTTTTACTCCCTCTGGATGGGATGCTAGCCCATCGCAGGTCACTCCCCTGCAATTTGTTAGGTTTCCCCAACAATTCACCGGTACCCATTTATACTCCTGGGTGGAGAGAGGCACTGTGAGAGTAAAGTGTCTTGCCCAAGAACACAACGCAATGTCCCCGGCCAGGGTTCGAACCCGGACCGTTCGATCCGGGGACGAGCGCACTAACCACGAGGCCACCGCGCCTCCTCTACTGAACCGTAAGTTTATATTCTCAGTTCATTTCTATGATTGAACAAAGACACTAATGCAATCTTTTCTCGGCTGCTCCTCTTCAAAAAAGGGAGGTCTATAGTCATATTATTTTTTATTTCATTTTATTCCCCCCCTCCTTTTAATTATGTTTGGTCTAATTAATTCTGCAACAGCAACCCAAACCGTAAGCTTGAATTTGTGCATAGTTTTTGTTTTTGACAGGCCGCTACAATTCGAAATGACTAAAAATTGGACAAATAACTTTCATGATCTTTTATCTGTTTTCTAGCTTAGTCGAACAGCATCCATTCTGACACATTTGACTGTGAAAGCTAGTATTGCCATGAATTGATATTCATTTTTGAACTGGTATTAAAATTGAGATTTAGGCCAGGTTGCAAAACTTGCAAAAAAAAAAAAAAAACCGCGAAAAATGGGGGGCTGTTGTTTCTACACTGTGCGCCACTCGGGGCGGAGGTTACTGACAATATTGATGATGATGACAATAACGACTATGATGATGATAATAACGACATTGTTACCTCAGCCCGCTCTTTTGGACTTCGCCACCCTTGGCTAACTGAACCAACATGTGGTTCCATCAAGGGGTGCTGAAAAACATTGAACGTAATTAATCCCTGACAAACTACTTGACCTTTAGGACGTACACACAGCCAACAAACCAAACTGACGGTTCATGTATGCATGGAATTATGACAACAAGGTAGGTAGGTAGGGGAAGAGCATTAAGGATGGATAGACAAACGGACGGCATGCTGGCTGGCGGGCGGGGTGGAAGGAACGATGGGAGAGTGGAAGGCAGGAAGGCAGGCACCCGAGGCACACAGGCAAGGCGGAGAGGCAGGAAGGCCTGATGGTAAGCAAGCAGGCAGGAAGGAAGGAAGGAAGGAAGGTAGTAGGGAAGGATGGATGGATGGATGGAAGGAAGGAAGGAAGGAAGGAGAGCGGACAATTCCATTGACAATTCAACCCACCTCTTCGCTTGAGTTAAGGTCGGTATTGTTTTCTTCGATCGTGCCTTCCATGCCGGGTGTTACGTACCAGCAAAGCTGCGTAAAAAATAAGATATGAATGCTAAAATATCATACGTAAAATGGAAATAAAATTAAAACTTCTAATACTTTAAAGCGTTTTTCAAAATTCTTACGATCGTGATTCTAAGGGATTAGTTTAACAAATGCACATGTGCTGTTGTTTTTTTGCCACAAATGTTTGAAGACTATGGACTAAAATGGGGAACTTATAAAGTGATGAGTCATCGCGGAAGACATAACAGGAAATGTTATTTCTGACGAATGAGCTCGCGAAGAAGGCCGAAATAACTATTTTGGCGGCACGGGACATAACGCGGCCTGGGCTCCAGGCCGGTGCATCATGGGTAAAACGAAAGGGGTATATGAGGGGGAGTGTAGCACGTGATAGTCATCTAGGCCTCTGAATCAACTCTGTTCAGAGCCCCGTTTAAAGTTTCATTTTCGTTTTTCAGGTATTTTTACTACACTATCGACAGTTTTAACTTTGTAAAGCCTCCATAGGAAAGGCTACCAATCGCAGGAGCTTGTGCCATGGTTCCTTCCCAGATTTCCTGCTTTCTTTTCGCAATGGGTTTTTTACGGCAGGTTTTTTCTGGTCTCCGTTCTAATCGCACTTCTATGGTTAGTGGTTGCTCAGCTCCGTTATTATTATCCTCTTCTGTATTAGCGTTCTTTACTTGTAATTTTTCTAGTTTACTAGCCCAAATGGTACGATATAGTTGTAATTTGCCGGGGTTTTTTGGTCCAAAGTAGTGGACAACCCGGCCCAACTGACATAATATGATTCTCTATGGGGTTTTTGTCCAACGGAGCGAACACCCCAGCCTAACTGGCATGATATGTTTGTATATGGGGTTTTCGGTCCAAAGTGTGGACCCCTGCTTAACTAGTATGATATGTTTGTACATGGGGTTTTTTGGTCCAAAGTAGTGGACACCCCAGCCTAAACTTATTTGCCTGTTAGCTGTGTGTTCATTCGTTGTGAAGTGGAGACAAAATATAAAATGCGTCTGTTCCAAGACATGTAAAGTTCTCTCTATTATCGTACGTTTTCCCGCACAAAGTAAGCAATATGACGAGCTTTTGGAAACTGATTTCATAAGGTGTATTCTCTATATGTTAATCTAACGTTATCGGATACAATGTGATTGTGATTAATGTGCATGCGCCGAGCGGAACCTTTCGCTTGAAATCTTTGAAAACGAAACGATTTTATTTAACCCACCAGACATGATTAGACGGAACATCCGTCATCGTCAGCGACCAAACAGTTCTCAAACGAACATATGTAATCATTACCGTTTGATTAAAGAACGACATTTTGCTTTAAAAGTTCAGAGTTCAGTTTAGAAAGTTATCACAACCATCCAAAAACTACTCTGGTGCAGTTGCAAATTCGCCAAGGAAGGAAAGTCCATTCACCAGGGGCGGTCAATCACCATTTCGGGGGTTTGGTGATTGACCGCTGAAAAAAGAGGGTGACCGCTTAATACAGGTCCGCTTAAAACAGGTTTGACTGTATACGATATTTAAGTCCACTGCTTTTTAAGTCTCTCGATTAAGCAACCTTAACTATTATTACCATACGTCAGAAAAGTCTTGATTTCTACACAAGACGTCGTCCTCGTAACAGGATCACTGTCTTTGGCATCGTCGAACTTACAAACCATGATCTGTTTACAACTAAAACTAGTACTCTTACATTATTGGACTGCGTTCGACTAAGATGACATCAGATCAAGATTAATGGGCGTGCGAGAATTCACGCGAGGGTGCCCCTGCAAAAGAATCTTCGGGCGGGACGGCTATTTCGGTGTCTCTTACAGAGAAAACACTCGATTCACTTTGCCAAGACTACACACACCCAATCTGAACAAAATTTGCACGCGATCTCCTTCGTCGAACGCAATTAATGGATTAATATTCACGATAAACAAATTGGCAGAAAAATCAGGATCGGTTCTGATCTGCTCAAAACTAAAAAAAGATTGAAAAAAGGGTCTTTTACCTTTTGGGAAAGCCTGATTCGTTGCGATGCGTAAAGAAAAGTTTGGAACAAAATGCGACCGTTCTAGATGGTAAGTGAAACGCTGTACTCGCTAATATATGTATCAGTCTTAATTGACTTGTTTTTTGTCATTATTCAGAGTAGTTATGAAAACACTTATCACAGCGAACAAAAGATCAACAGAAGACCAATATATCAAAGTCAGTCAAAACAACTGCTCACATTTCAAGCCACTGCATAGCGTTCTGCGACTGTTTGGAAGTCCGAGTTCTTGCCGACGTCAATCCACGGTGGCGGGTTTGAGCAAAGCACTTCTGTTGTGTACGTAAAGTAAGTAACGATATTAAGCAGTTTTAACTGAACCAAAGCTCTTTCTGACTTTTACACTCACCAGCCGCATTACACACTGTATCAAAATGTCGGCAGTGCGCTGACGATTATCATTCGCATAACGACTCAATTCTTACGGACCAGTCGAAAAATCGTCTTCAAGTTGGAATTCTCTCTAATTGTTAGTGCAATTCTGGAATAATAAATATAGTCCATCACCAAAGGACATAGCGTAAACTGGTAAGACTGGTCACAATCAATGGTTCAACGTTACTCAAGCAAAAAACGGTTTACAATACCTTCCTTAAAGCATTTAAGCCAATTTGAGTCATAGAAATAATATACCAATGTAAAGTTCGGCGTTAGAAGATATCAGAATTTGGCACCTTGTATATTAAAAGGGGCCTTGCCCTGCTCTTTCTAGTGATTGAAAAAATTTAACAAATTTCTATTTGAAAATATAGGTAATGACTTCCTTGACAGAACGGATGATTTTTATTTGTTTTCTTGTGTCACCTCATTAATTACAAAAGTTCAAGCGTGTGGCGGAACTGGCTTGGTTAAAGTTGTTTATTCCGTCTTCAAGTCTTTTATCAACAGGTAGCTTTGAATGGGGTTTGAACCTCAAACTAACGAGATATTCTAACTTAAATAAAATCTTTTGGCCTCCAACTGGTATGCATGCAAAGGTAAACACTTCAGTCACCTTTGTTAGGAAAGGAATACGTTATAAATCATTCTCTGCAATGGAGAAGACTTCCGCACTCGATTCCTAAAGGAACAAACGTAAACGTAAGAGATAAACTATACTTTCTTAAGGTATGCTCTTGTATTCCTCAACGTACGTGTCGGAAGGAATGTCGAATTTTCGACTCAAACGTCGACCGCAGACCGCAGCTACATCTCCACATTATTTACGCCTGTTAAACAGATAAGGGTTTTGTTTTCGAGTTCAAGGGACTTATGTCTCAATGACTCCTAACCAAGTCAATAAATAACTTGATTACAATTCTACTTGAACTTTGCAAAAGTAGCACAAATGAGGGAGCAGCTTTGTTTAAAGTCGTCGTCAAGTTTCGGTATTACTGAAATCCTCGAGATGGTTCATCTAGCAATTCAAAGATCGTGGTTGACGTTCTCTTAACAAATATTTCTAGATTAATAGTACGTTTCCTTGACCTAATAAAGTTTGTTATTTCGAAGGATAACATAGGAACAACATCGTCCGATTGGTTTAGAAAACAAAACAAGAACAAAGAAATAAAACTGAAATATATTTTCTTAAGGTATGCTCTCGTATTCCTCATCGTACGTGCTGCACTATGCAAATGGTTCGATTCAAACAATGAAGCACTCACATTATTTACTCAAGCAGCCTCTTACAGACCGCTGCTAGGTGTCATTATTTACGCCTGTTGAACAGTTAAGAGTTTTATTTTTGAGTTCAAACTACTTACGCTTCAGTAGCCTTAAACCAACGCAACAGAATAGCTTGACTATATTCCTTCTTGAACCTTGCAAAAGTAGCGCAAATGGTCTGGCTTTGTTTAAATTCGTCTTGCAAGTATCGGTATCATAACGAAATCCCTGAGATGGTTCTTCTAGCAATTATAGAAGGTCGTTTTTGACGTTTTCTTAACAAATATTGCTGGATTAATAGTGTTTTTCCTTGGCCTAATAAAGTCTATTATTCCCGTTGATAACATAGGAACAACATCTTCCAACTGATTTAGTTACACCTGTTGAACAGATAAGTGTTTTGTTTTCGAGTTCAAAGGACTTAAGTCTCGGTGACTCCTAAAACAAAGCAACAGAATAGCTTGACTATATTCCTTCTTGAACTTTGCAAAAGTAGCGCAAATGGTGTGGCTTTGCTTAAAGTCGTCTGCAAGTATCAGTATCATAACGAAATCCCTGAGATGGTTCGTCTAGCAATTATGGCAAGTCGTTGTTGACATTTTCTCAACAAATGTTCCTGGATTAATAGTGCTTTTCCTTGGCCTAATAAAGTCTATTATTTCCGTTGATAACATATGAACAACATCTTCCAACTGATTTACATTACAAAACAAGGGCAAGGGTGAAAAATTGACATCTACACATTCTCTACCGCAGAGTAGTTCCCTTTTGCACATGTCTGCCGGCGTGAAGAGGTCTGGATAATTCCTAAAATTAGCTGATTGGGTCTCACAACACATGCCTGAGTTACGTTCCAAGCCAAAATGGCTTTGCTTTTGTGAAGAATTGCAGGAACAGCACAAAGCGCAATGGGCTTTACAGAGTTTTTTTTTTTTTGGGGGGGGGGGGTTAACTCATGCTTGCTTTGTAATTTCTTTTCCAAGCAAGTTTTCTTTACAAGAGGAACCCACGCGCTGTAAGTTCAGGCAACTTTTTGCGCGTACCTAGTTTGCCAAGTAGACGATATTTCATTCTTTCAAATGATAACCAGTCAGATGTGGAGGCTTGCGCAGAGTTGCCCAGCTCAGAGCTCTTATAGCCGTCAAAGAGAAGAGCTCCAGGTTAGAGAATTCACCACTTCCACATTCACATGATACACTTTGTTTGCCCCCGCAAAAATTTTGCATAAGCATTTTTTCAATGGTCTCGAGAAAAATTGAAAACAAAGCTCGAGCAAAATTTTGGTCACGGAAAACAAAGTGTATTATGGGAAATGTGGAAGTGGCGGATGGCACTTGCGGGGTGGTGGCAGCGCGCATTCGTGAACAAAATCATGAGCACACAACGCAGCCCAAACACATTAGGGATATGTGAGCTCCGCCATTCCGGTCATGCATCAATATTGATGCCTATGCACCAACTACATTCTAGCACCTCATGGCAGCCAAAGATATTGACGATTTCAATGCGAAAATTTTATAATCGTTTACATTCCTTTTTTTCTCCCTGATTAATCCATAAAACAGCACGATAAGTATCTGAAGATTGTGCAAAGTGCACAACGTCTGATTAATGGAAGCCAGAACTTCAAAACATATTCATAGGCGCCTGTTAATTTATGTCCATCGTAAGCCGAAAACTCCTAGCGCCGCAACTGACTCGAAAACGCTGCAGTAAAGCTGACACGGTTAAACACTTCCTAAAGTTAGGAGCTATATTTGTGTTGGTTCACATGTCGTTGCTGTGCAGCACGTGCTTCCCCCAACCTTGTTCCTTGGTATACTTTGGCTTGAATTTATTTCTCCTTTGTCACGTGACCTTGTTTTGGGAAACCATATTTCAACAGGCATCTCAACCAAAATTTAACTGTTTTTATCTTCAAAATTCAGTTTTTTAGCCTCTTTGAGATCTTATTTGTTGCTATTTAAACAACCCTCTAGTGACTTCACGAGCGATAGAGGGATTGAAAAGCGTTAAAGCTCCCTTGAAATGTTGATAACGAAAGAGTGATGTGGTATGATCACAAGGGCTTCAATTACATTGATCAGCAGTATACCTTCCTCTTTTTATTATTATCTCCCATATCTTGATTTGTTTTTAGTGATAAATCAGTGACGGCCAAGTCGCACGTTTGAACGCTTAACAGAGGAGACCAAATCTGGAGCCCCATCGATAAACTATTTGGTAAGATGTCGAAATACTTCTATATACGAAGCCAACTCAACAATCTCGTTGTCACAGTTGACGGCTTTCAATGTGGTGGTTACCTCAGATTGTACCCAGCGTACAGAGGTGCCAATCAGCTGTGGAAGTGGGGAGCCAATAACAGCCTTGTCAGCAAAATGGGTCTGGTTGCAGATCTCGATGGTAGCTATTGCGTTGCTAACCCTCCCACTGGTATTGACCAGCAATCATGGCAATATACAAATGATCTGATGAAAAACAAAGATGACAGTGTTATGACTGTGGACAAAACAGAAATGGCATCATATCCGTATCTGGCCGAAGTAAGCGGAGAACTGAATCAAAAGTGGATATTGGTGCCCGAAGAGAAACTGGCACATTTGTAAAGCTAAATGAACTTATTTAAGAAAGCTGCTTTTTACTGTTATACACAGATTCAAGTATCGTTTTTTTGTAGAGTGTGGATATAAGGTTGAACAATTTTTATTTTAATTACGCCAACATGGGAGTAGTCGATTCTTGAGAATTTAAAACAGGTACTGTGTTAGACTATTTGCCTTGGTAAAGAGGAACTCGTGTGATTAAGACCAAAAGTACGGAGACTTGTGTGGCTTAAAGACTACCCAAAGATACCATGAATTGTATAATATTGTCACGTATTCTAAATAGCAAAGCTGTACTTGTTTTGAAGCACAATTGTGTACAGTGCTCAATTTATTTTAGGCAAACAAACAAAAGGGTAAATAAAACATATTCAATCGTCCTTCTGTTGTCTTTGTACAAAGGTAAGTCAGACAAGTAACTACCATAGGCGAAGCTTAATCGTCCGGGTGAGCGTCGTCGTAAGAATAACTGTTTGCTATGACCTTGACTGACGTTTTCAAAAATCCCGAGCAAACCTTGACTACAATTCTACTTCAACTTTGCAAAATGTTGCGCAAATGAGGCAGCAGCTTTGTTTAAAGTCGTCGTCAAGTTTCGGTATCATTACTGAAATCCTCGAGATGCTGCATCTAGCAATTCAAACATCGCGGTTAACGTTCTCTTAACAAATATTTCTGGCCGCGATTTTTGCGTTTTGCCCAATTTTTCTGTGCATTTGCCCTTAAGGCGGGGGTTAACATAAAGGAAGCATTTTTGCTGGGTATTATGGTTTGAATGCAAATATCTCGTTCACGTTTCAAGTAGTCAAAAATCTCTCAACTCATTTCACGTAGCTACGTTTTGGGCTGTTTTGTAAATTTTTTGGCGATTTTTTGGTATATTTGGGAATAAATAGTTTTTGTCACAGGATTAGTAAAATTTATGAAAATAGGAAATTTTGAACATTTGATATTGTTTTAGAATTAGAATTTGAAGTTAAAAATTGGTAGACGTACAGCAAACAGTTACCTACCAACCCGGGGTGCCCTTTTGGGGGTAGTCAACTGTCTGGTGGTGTTCCAAAACCTTTTTTTTTTCCCTTTTAATCCCTCTTTAAACTTCCTTAAATTTCACTTAAATTCATGTGCACCCCCGCCTTAAGTCCACGGCTTTTTAATCTTTCGACTAAGCAACCTTAAATATTATTATCATATGTCAGAAAAATCCTGGTTTGTACACAACACGTCTTCCAAACAGGATCACTGTCTTTGGCGTCGTGGAACTTACAAACCATGATCTGTTTACAACTAAAACTAGTACTCTTACATTATTGGACTGCGTTCGACTAAGATGAATATCAATATTCACGATACACAAATTAGCAGAAAAATCAGGATCGGTTCTGATCTGCTCAAAACTAAAAAAAAGATTGAAAAAGGAGTGTTTTACCTTTTGGGAAAGCCTGATTCGTTGCGATGCGTAAAGAAAAGTTTGGAACAAAATGCGACCGTTCTAGATGGTAAGTGAAACGCTGTACTCGCTAATATATGTATCAGTCTTAATTGACTTGTTTTTTGTCATTATTCAGAGTAGTTATGAAAACACTTATCACAGCGAACAAAAGATCAACAGAAGACCAATATATCAAAGTCAGTCAAAACAACTGCTCACATTTCAAGCCACTGCATAGCGTTCTGCGACTGTTTGGAAGTCCGAGTTCTTGCCGACGTCAATCCACGGTGGCGGGTTTGAGCAAAGCACTTCTGTTGTGTACGTAAAGTAAGTAACGATATTAAGCAGTTTTAACTGAACCAAAGCTCTTTCTGACTTTTACACTCACCAGCCGCATTACACACTGTATCAAAATGTCGGCAGTGCGCTGACGATTATCATTCGCATAACGACTCAATTCTTACGGACCAGTCGAAAAATCGTCTTCAAGTTGGAATTCTCTCTAATTGTTAGTGCAATTCTGGAATAATAAATATAGTCCATCACCAAAGGACATAGCGTAAACTGGTAAGACTGGTCACAATCAATGGTTCAACGTTACTCAAGCAAAAAACGGTTTACAATACCTTCCTTAAAGCATTTAAGCCAATTTGAGTCATAGAAATAATATACCAATGTAAAGTTCGGCGTTAGAAGATATCAGAATTTGGCACCTTGTATATTAAAAGGGGCCTTGCCCTGCTCTTTCTAGTGATTGAAAAAATTTAACAAATTTCTATTTGAAAATATAGGTAATGACTTCCTTGACAGAACGGATGATTTTTATTTGTTTTCTTGTGTCCCCTCATTAATTACAAAAGTTCAAGCGTGTGGCGGAACTGGCTTGGTTAAAGTTGTTTATTCCGTCTTCAAGTCTTTTATCAACAGGTAGCTTTGAATGGGGTTTGAACCTCAAACTAACGAGATATTCTAACTTAAATAAAATCTTTTGGCCTCCAACTGGTATGCATGCAAAGGTAAACACTTCAGTCACCTTTGTCAGGAATGGAATGTCAATCTCTCGACTCAAACGATGGAATACTTACATTATTCACCTCAAGCAGCCTCTTACAGACCGCAGCTACATGTCCGCATTATTTCGAAGGATAACATAGGAACAACATCCTCCGATTGCATGGTTTAGAAAACAAAACAAGAACAAAGAAATAAACTGAAATATATTTTCTTAAGGTATGCTCTCGTATTCCTCATCGTATGTTCTGGACTATGCAAATGGTTCGACTTAAACAATGAAGCACTCACATTATTTACTCAAGCAGCCTCTTACAGACCACTGCTAGGTGTCATTATTTACGCCAGTTGAACAGTTAAGAGTTTTATTTTTGTGTTTAAAGGACTTACATTTCAGTAGCCTTGGGTGTGTGCTTGAAGCGTACGAAATGAAGAATTAACCAGTGAAATTGGAGTTCATCCTTTACCGGAAAGAGTTATAGTTACTTCCATCAAAACCTGCAAAAACACAAAAGATTTGATAACTGCAAGATTTGAAAGGTTTGCTTCAAGTTTAGATTTTATTCGTGGCGGCAATTTGCACAAGAACGTGCAATATACCGCACTGAGAAGATCGGTAAGTAATTCAATGATTCTTTTGTTCAGTTTTCTTTTAGAAATACGCAAAGACGATAACACCATGGCCAACTTCTTCGGACGGGTTCTTTTCTTCGCAATGATGCGTTTTTTACTGGAGGACGCAAGAGGGTATATATGCCCTATCGGTAATTTTGCGGGGTGTGAGTGCAATATCATGGGAACCTGTAACGCACAAAGAGACCCTGTTCCTCGCTTAGACTACAAGTTGACTGGATACTCTCCAACTGGTGTTGAACAGTTTGGCAGATTTATCGCAAGAGACAAACAAAACTTGGCGTATCTGTGTAACGATGGTGTGGTGGCTATTCTGTACGACTGTGAAAACAGAATACCACTGTACTCGGCTACTATGATGGATAAGCGACAGTTGAAAGCTTCATACCAGCGCCCCAAAGAAGAATTTAAACAGAGTTCGTTTCCTGCTCCCCATTTTCAAGCAAAGAATTCTGACTATGAAGGTTCTTCCAATGTTCAGATATGTTATCAGCACTTTCCAAACACAGGTCCTGCTTTGATTGATTCTGATTGGTACAAGGCGTTGAATCCTGGTAAAGCTGTGAAACCATACCAGTTATGCCCCAGTGTCTTAACAGTTAAAGGTCCTATGGACAAGAAAGCAGCGGCCAAGAAAGCAGATGCCAAGAAAGCAGATGCCAAGAAAGAGGTAGTCAAAAGTGCAGAAAAACCACTGAAAACTTCTATACATAGAGGTCACTTGATAGCAGCACAATACGGCAGAGGGGACAAGGCCAGGATATTAGCCACCTTCACATATACAAACACTATACCCCAGTTTGGGGGAGTTAACAGTGGTCCATGGCGCGTTAAAGAAAATGCTCTTGTTAGGTGGGGAAGAAAAAATTGCGCAGAACACAACGGAAAGGAGACTGAAAATGTCAGAATGT
>NW_028301552.1:3337500-3405000 GCF_042242905.1 Orbicella faveolata | reverse complement strand
TATAATGCTTTTGATCTGATTTGTCTCCATTTTTATTTTACTGGCGGTTCAATGCGGAGGGAGTTCTGGTATCACGGAAACTGACAAGTTTTCAATGGTGTGTTTAAATCGGGCGAATGCTTTCCACCTCACAAGTCTGTGTTTTTACTTATAAAATTTGGATACTTTTTGCCCGTGCTCGTACGTGTTTGCCAGGCTTCTTTACACTTATGGACTACGTGGACTCTTGTGAAATACGCAGTGACTTTACATGTAAGATGCGAAGTGAAATCGACGTCTTCGACGTGAAATGTGAAATTGACGACATTCCTTATCATTACAAGATTTTTTGTGAGAATTGTAATTTGCATTGTTGGAAAGCTAAGCATATGTAATAGATTTTGGATAGAAGAAAAAAGTGTATGGAACTTTTACATGCGTAAACATTAGCTGATGACAGGAAATTCACTCTGCTAGTGTGTTTATCCGTATGGCAGGTGTCATGTTTACTCGCCTCGTTACTTGACAAAGCATGCAGTAAAATTAAAGCTTCATTTTTTACCGTAGATTTGCTTTCATTAGCAACTGTAATTCCCAAAAATGATGTGAATGCAAAAACACTGTCCTTAATTCATGATGAATCGTGTTGAGAAAATTGAAAACAAATTGTAACACATTTCAGACAATATTATTTACATGCGGATATCGGATTTGGCTATAGCAGGAGTTGTTATCGGTAATTGTTGATATGTAGATAGGACTGATGTACAGTTAACTACTTCTTCCGATGTATTCCAAATCAAATTAGACAGCATTCAAAAATTTGAAAGTATTTTAACTCATCCCTGGCTGTCAAGGCCGATTATTAAACACGCTCTGATTTTGGCCCACACAAGAGATTTATAAAGCGACAAAATACTTTTTCGATAAAAGAAAACTGTACCGGGTTAGTCTGACTTGTAATTTTAAAGAAATCTGCAGGGAATTTGAAGTTCCCACGGTACCCTAAGAAATTTAATAAATCACTTCCAAAAAACGCATACAGTCGCTATGCATCAATGAACACGAAAACACGAAAACCCTAGCGCCAGTCTACGAAATATAATGAATTGAAGCTTGTAACATAGAAGCTTTTCTCATAAATACTGGTAAGACCGGTAAATAATGAAGAGAATTTCAGTCAGTCATTTTCCCTATTATTATAGAAAAAAAAAACGGCAAACTGATTATACATGAAACTGACCCGTGATTCACGCCGTTATAGCGTCTTTTTCGTGAAAATATATTGCCTGAGGGGTCGAAAACTTTTGGGGACTAAAATACTCGTGCTGGCGACCAAACCTGAAAACTTAAGGGCCAGCTAGCCCCAAGGTTTTTTCTTGAAATTCGAGCCCTGTAGTCCAGCGAGGAACTTCAATTTCTTGCGCAGAAATAATATTTACCCAATCAAGTCAACGACAGTTCTGCCGGGCAAAAATATTTTTAAAAATGAAAAGTATGACCTCTTTTCGTTCCTTGCGATGCGCGATACGTGCCTTTACAAGAGCCTTCCGTTGAAAAATTGTCGGAAAGCATTTTTCTTCAATGACCTCCTTCCTGTATTTCCAGCCACAAGCTCAAATCGGTATTGAGTTTTGAAACAGTCGTCTGTGAAATGCTCGTTGCACACATACACATTTTCGAGTTTTTTTTGGCATGAATCTCTCATCCCGACGTAGCTGTTCGAACCACTTCTTTGGTGATTTTTTTGTTCTTTTTAGGCAAGTTTAGGAATGTCATTCCTCTTTCCCTATCCTTTTCAGTTCCGGTTTTACAGCCTGGGCCGAATATTTTAGCTCACAACTGAATTTAGAGCAGAAAAGAAGAGCTTTAGCCTTTGAGCTTTGCGCCAATTCGGACGGAATGACGTCACGGATATGCGGCCTGGCCTTCAAGATCCTTTCAAAATGGCGGCTCCCGGTGTCGAACTTTTCACTTCTTTTTCATTGGGATCGCATCCACTTCAGAAGCTAAAACAACGGTGAGTAACTCAACTCAATGTTAACTTTTTATTGGTGATGGAAAAAAATACACGGTTTTTGGAGTGACCTACTCCTTTAAAATAGCAGCCAGCGTAAAGCTGTTAATTAAGCTACCGACAGACAAGGTCTTGCAACTAGAATCGTAAATACGGGCGGTATAAATTAACTTTGTGGCTCCATTACATTTCAAAAAGGGAATAGAAAAAAACAAAAAAAGAAAGAAAACATAGTCTGAGCAGAAAATAATCTGCCGTCAATAAACAGTTTATCAGGCTCAGCCCTACTGAAATAAGCCGACTTGCCCGCCTTCTTTGCAGCAAAAAAATTAGGCAGCACCTTCTTTCTTTGATCAACAATTTCTTTAGGCAAGTCCGCAGATATTCCAAAATTTTTACCTTTCAATTTCCTAGCGTTGCTCATGACCCTTTCATGATCCGGATAGCGAAGAAAACGTGCGATGATCTGTCGAGGTTTGTGCACTCGCTGGTTAAAGCGGCCAATTCTGTGAACTCTCTGAAATTCTATATCGCTGGCGTCGTCGATGCCAAGCTCTGACTGCAAGAAATCTATCAGCACTTGCCGCGTGTCCTCTGCACCTTCAGGGTCTTCTTCCATACCATAAAAACGAAGGTTTTCTCTCCTTTGGTAAACTCCCATGTACAGAACCTCTTGTCTGAGAGCGGTACAGTCTTTCTCCAGTTTCTTTAGCCCTTCGACCTCGCTGTTCAGGAACGCCAATCCTCTGTCGAGCTCTTCGATAGACTTCATTGCATTTCTTGTTGTCGCCTCCAGAGTTTCCACTTTCGTAGTTAACGCATTTACTTTAGCGTCCACGTTTTTGACATAGCTTCCAAGGTTGTCGAGTTTTGTTTCCATCGCCTCCAGTTTTTTAAGGACAATGTCAAGTTTAGGCAACACGTCTTCCGCCATTTCTAGTACTGAATGCACTTCGTCTATTCCGCAATCCTCTTCTGACAGGTCAAGTTTCGATCTTTTATCTTCAGATGGTCGGTTATCCTCTTCGCTAGAGGTAGAGCTACTCTTTCTTCTTTTTCTTTTAAGTTTTTGAAATAAATCTTCCATTAAAAACTTTAAAAAACTCCCATAGATTCACATTAAGCCGGAGCACACAAAAGCGCGTCTACTCTCGCTCCATGCCCGACCCAGTCTCCTATCCTGGGAAGGTCAGTTGTCAGTGAAAAGTTAGGGAGTGTCAGGGAATTTCCGCAAAAACGAATTATCGTGCCCATTTCACCTGGAACACCAACTATTCCGAGTTTCAATTCGATCTGGATTATTATCAACCACTTTATCATAGGCCTCTGGAGTGGGAGGATGAGGTCCAAAAAATACCTAGTTCAACCCCTTTTATCCCCATTAACAGTACACACCAACTTTAATTTTGCCCAAAGGCCAGCCTTGATCTATCTAATCAGAAAAATTTACACACTCCTCATATTCCTTGATACCAATGCCACCCTTTTGTTTTCGGCGGAGGGAGGGGGGGGGGGGGGGGTTGGGGCTGGGGGGAAAGCGTAATATAATCTTGGCATTGTAATGCATCCCCCTCCCTCCTCCCCGTATTGGTAAAGTTGCATTACCAGCCTGAGTGGCCCACACCGTGCAGCCAGAGCTTAACCCGGGTTCCGTAGCATGAAGCAACTAAGGGTCTAATGCGACTGGGGAGGATGCTAGTCCATTATTTTATACAGCTGGTACCCATTTATACTCCTAGTCTGTGGCAACCAACATCGTTAGTAGCATCTTACATGGGTGGTATTTTAAATTTTGCTGCCTTAGCTTTCGCACACTACAAGGGAACGCCCACCATATGTAGTATACCGTACACGTAACTTGGGAACTCCTAATCCGGGGCAGAATCGAGCACCAAGTACAAAACCCTGAGAGAAACTACATAGGGTTGCAACAGAAATTAGACGCTCAAAATATTAACTCTTTCTCCGGCCTCATTACCTACTGAGATCTGCTCATGCAATACTGGCAGTACAAAGCCCTTACTAAGTACAATTACAACAGCTTTATCGTATTTTACATGAAGTACATTTAATGCAGGTTGCAATTCCGAATACACATTGAAAAGGCGGTTAACTTTGAGTTCAAACTAGACCTTTCGATCCCTCTTTGATCGTCTCATGCTTCGATGAAATTGAAAGTTTAAAGAACTAGGTCTCTGTTTAAAGCTATCCATGCAGTGAATGTAAACACCTGTTACTAACCGAGTTCAAGGGCCGTACTGTAAGTTATGGATCCTTGTTTTTCCCCCCTTCGATTAATGGCCCAAGCGCGAAGCGCGCGGGCCATCAATCGACGGGGAAAAAACGAGGATTCGTAACTTACAGTACGGACCGAGAAAACGAAGTTAGTAAGATATTTATTGTATCTGTACTGTGTCTGACTGGTTAGGGAACGATTTCTATTCACGCGGAACGGCTTCAAATTTCTGACGCACCTCGAAAACAAAACGAGTCAATTTGAAATCGTTTTTAGGTCATTTGCACGCTTAAATACCAATTTAGAGTAAAAGAAAGTTTTAAACTTTTACTTGGTATAAAAGTTAAGAACACTTGGCGATAAATCACCAGACAGTTTGGCAACAAACCAACTTTAAATTCTAGCGGGCCGTACAGGAGAGTGCGGCCCGCTAAATTGGTCAATCACAACGCGCGTACTAATTAAGAAATATAATAAATTAGAAGTAATTTTCATTTATGTATTTGGTTATTCAGAAACAACGGAAAATAACCTACCAATTAAATCTAGGGATATCCAAGAAGCCTATTTTATAGGTTGCCTAAAAGCAGCACAGGTATGATAAGCATTTGGGTCTAATTGTCTAGTCTAATTTAAATTGGAAAATCAGTTTGCAGTTTTGGTTTATCTAAAGACAGCGATATCCTCTCTAAAGTAAGAAATTTAGGTTAAAATTAAAATCGCTCTTTAATTTACCCATTCCTAACGTTTGGACTGCTACTCTGGTGTAACACTTACCACACGACCTTAAAACCTATTATAGCCCTCCAAATATGGCCATACGCATTTTCACTTTTTTTAAACCAGATGCACACCCAGATCCTCTTCCCCTGATGTCCTTCAAACAAAAACTGAAACTAAATCTCATACAGTCGCATTTACAAATAAAACAAAAGCGTTATTTCGTAACTGAATATCCATTAAGTTTCAACTGGTACCCATTAAGTTCCTAACCTTGTAGTTATATTTATTTATTTATTGCGACACAACTGCTTTTTTTCTTCCTTTTCTCATTTTAACCTTTACTGCCAACAACCTTAAATTCTAAATATTGAATTTTGTTACTCGGTTAGGTAAAGCAGCCTTTACTTCATCACGTTTGTAAATGTTTGGTTTAAAATAGGTAATCGTTGCTGTTGTTGTTTTTGTTATATTATCCCTGAATGGTTTTCAATCCTGAGAAAAAAGATTTATTTTAACCTCACTTCATTACTACAATGGATTGTAGTCTACGGACCACCCCACAAAATAGAATAAAAATAAGAAATAAATACTTCACTTATGGGTTATCTAATAGATTGCTCGTGTCGGCGAAATTTCGAGCATTACACCGTGCAAATGTAAGTAACACCCCCCCTCCGCTAAAAAAAAAAAGCGTAAAAGCTTTTCTCAGCGTAAGGAGATGCCAATGGCAAAAAGAAGGTAAAATTGTTACCTTCCTTATGATTCGTGGCTCAATCTGGCCATAGAAGATGTGTTTTTAGGTCGTTCAAGCTTATTTGTATCTGTAATTATGAAGCCTGGAACGAGCTCACGAATCCACGAGAGAATGGCTGAACAAAATGGTGGACGGGAAAGAGCACAAATTTCGAGGCTTCCCGGAGGCTTCCTGGAGGCTTTCACCGTCTTTCATATCCAGTATGGCCACAGCAAAGGAAATGGCAATGTGTAATGATATAACTCGCGCCCGAGCCTGAACCCAAGAATGTTACATGTGCAAAATGTAACGTTCGAGCTTTCGCCGAAACAATCCATAACTGAAATATTTCCTTCTTATATTTATTCTATTTTGGGGGTTGGTCCGTTGAGGGGGTCCGTAGGGGTATTCCGTGGACCGGTCCATAGATAATCCGCGGACCCGGTCCGTAGTGGGCCTCCAGACTGGGAATGAAATTTAAAATGACTCTCATTGAAATTTCCTGCAGTAGCGTGTCATGTTTGATTGACAACTGCTAAAAATCGGCGAATAAACTGCGACACGATAATCTGCAAAGAAAACAATATCCAAGCTAAGTTGTTTTCAGTGTTCGACCTATTTTCGTGAAATAAAGCTGACAGAATACAATTTTAATACACCATAACCTGTCGTAAGATTATTGCAAAAATTAAAAGGTGCAATAAGCTGTAGACTTAAATTAAACCCTGAGAACCAAATATTATAAAATATTTAACACGGTGTGACTGAACGGAACAGTTTATTGATATTATTTCTTTGATAAAAACACTTTCCCGGGTGTCTTGCTATTTTATAAATACTGATCACTTTCGCTTCTTTTTCTGAAGGTTCGGTGCTGAAACTTTAACCTTTCCAGGAATGTATCGCGAAAGGTCATTATCCTGCAAATAAAAAAAATATCAATCGTTTCCCATCTGAACAAATTAAGCATTTCCCTGAACAAATATTACATCTGCCTTGAAACGAAAGGCAGGATCCTAAAAATCGATTCAACTGTGAGTGGAAGTTAAAGAAAGCAATTTCCCTCTTAGTCTTGCCTTGGAAAATAACTTGGCCTAATTGTAAGCTAAACGTTAATTTCAAAGCTAATTTCAAGCGGCCTTTTACATTAGCAATATACTGTCAACTGATTGAAAGTATGAATTTAAAGTAAGTTCAATTACAAAACATTTCATAGCCAACAGCTGATGGTTATTGCCTGAAACCGTTAAAACGTAGTGGCGCCAGAAAGACAGAATGACTCCAAGAGCTAATTGAAATGAAACCAAAACAATTTAGCTGCTAATACTAGAAGAAAATTAAAAATACGGTATTTGACACGAGCCCTCCAGATGCTAAAACATTCACGCTTACAGTGCATTTCTCAAACTCTCGAATAACTCACGACGGTGTTTGGATATCTGATCTTCATTAGGCCCCGTTCACAATACGCCGGAGGAATTTGAAAACGGAGGTTTCACTCTGAACGCATCAAATGTTTTTCTTCTGCACTACGCCGGAGAAATTTGAAAACGCAACAATTAACGGTTATTTTGAATTTGTGTTTGAGGAACTCGGGAAGGGGAATATCATAACCTCATCGTTTTTAGACTGTTCACAGCCCTCCATTTTCTCGTATTTTCATTCGATCGTTGAACGCGCCTCATCGTTTTTAGACTGTTCACAGTCCTCCATTTTCTCGTATTTTCATTCGATCGTTGAACGCGTCTCATCGTTTTTAGACTGTTCACAGTCCTCCATTTTCTCGTATTTTCATTCGATCGTTGAACGCGTCTCATCGTTTTTAGACTGTTCACAGTCCTCCATTTTCCCGTATTTTTATTCGATCGTTGAACGCGCCTCATCGTTTTTAGACTGTTCACAGCCCTCCATTTTCTCGTATTTTCATTCGATCGTTGAACGCGCCTCATCGGTTTTAGACTGTTCACAGCCCTCCATTTTCTCGTATTTTCATTCGATCGTTGAACGCGCGGATAGAATCGAGAGAAAACTGGACGCCAGCGCAAAATGACTGGGTAGGGGAAGGGTTAAGCTTCGAGCTCGCTCACTTTTTCTTTCGCGTGCTTCAACTAAATAAGAGAGGCTGCGAACAGTCCACATCGTTTTCGTAAAGCTTCGTTTTCAAAAATGTTTTCCGTTCACACAAAGAAAAAGCTGGTGTCTTCATATTCCTCCGGTTTGAAGAACGTTTTCGGAAAGCTCTGTTTTCGAGACGTATTAGTATGGACAGAAGGCTTAACTGCAGGAAAAAATTCCGTTTTCAAATTCCTTCGGCCTAGTGTGCACGGGGCCTTAATTAGTATAGATTTTTACGATTTTTATCTCTCCATTTTCTCCTTAGTTTTAGTTTCGATTGAGAAAATATATCAAACACTCAAAACAGTGTTAGACCACATTTCCAAACACCGGCGAATCTCGTCACAAATGCTCCGCTACGCGTCGCGTAGTATTTTTAACTCTCTTCTCGGTGTTTAAAAATGTGGTAAGACAAGGTCTCTTGTGTTTGATACATTACTTCATCTCCACCTATGGTTAGATCTCTCTTCAATACAGAATGACATTATTGAGAATCACTCTCTCAACAGACGGAGTGCAAGTGGATAAGAATGCATTGAGTCTATCGATTTATTATACGAGATCATTTTAATTTACCTTTAAACTTTTAATTAAGTCTTTCTCTCGTTGGGAAGCTTCTTTAGAAAACAGAAATGCATTTAACGCCGTCTTAGCCGCTGGAAAAAAGGATTTAAATTACTAATTGCATGCTGCACTTCTCTGCAAAACGATAAATATTAGAAAGCACAAAAGTGTTGTTAAAACTGTATAAGAAGCAAGAAGCCTGTATACTACGTACTCAGTAATGCTATTCTACTCAAACTTGGCGAGGAAAATCTCGTTTTCCCAAGTACATATTATTCAGAAGAACCGTACACTTATCGTTTTTCGCCATACATATTTCAGAATGTAAAACTAGAATAAAAAGAAAGTTAATTGTAGAATGTGACAGTGAAGTTAGTCCCCAGTCTCTCGGTATAAACAGTGGACGTGTTGCCCTTGAACCCAGCTAAGTCTAAGATTGGTTTCTTACCTTTCCCTCTGCGGGCAGTTCCTGGGGTGAGTTTCACTTTATACCTGGCAGGGAAAAATGTTTGACACCAAAATGTTTAAAAAGTCAACCATGTTATAAAAACGATCATAGCTCTGTGTCAAGGTCTACTGAAGAAGAAAGCCATTGCTTAGAAGTTAAAAGCTTCTCCCACCACTTCTCTGACTAGGTTTTAGAGACGTACCGAGGGCAACATGGGTCGGCAGATTAAACGAAGACTTGCGCAGCTTTCTCATTTTGTGTAACAAAATCACGAACTAGAACCTCATTGAATGAAAGTTCCTTTCGAAAAATCAACACCTAACTTCCTAATCTTTGACTTTAATTTAAAGAAGATCAGTCACAGCATTTTGAGTTATTTTGGCCTTGGACGAAAACCTGAAAATAGTAGTTTACTAAGATAGAAAAACACCAAAGAGATAATAATAAACCATACAGGAACAAGGATGGTTAAGGATGGAGAAGATTAACACAGATTACAAACGACGAACTTGAAATTTCCAAGATGAACAAACCGAAGTAATTCATATAATCGCTGACGATTGCTATAGTTCCTAGATGTTGTCGTTTAGTGCGCAAATCTTAAATATACTTCGAATAACATCAACATATATTTCATGTAATTCCAATTCCATATTCAGTAACAATCCATTATTATTGGTGACAAATGTGAAGCATCTTACTTGTAATTTTGAACAGCCGTGTATGGAGCGCAAACAGGAATTGCAAACAGAAGTAAATCTTCAGAAAAAGGACAACCCGTCAGAGAATCAAGCAACGACATGCCTTCCTGTAAACAAACAAAACACTTGCGGCTCATTCTTACGCCCTGTCCACACTACGCCGGAGGAATTTGTCACGGAGGCTTCACTCTAAAAACGCATCAAACGTTTTCTGTCCACAATACGCCGGAGAAATTTGAAAACGCAACAATAACCGGTCAGTTTGGATTTGAGGTTGACGGAGACTCGGGCTAGGAAATCACATGATTATCGTGAAGTCAGGTTTCGAAAAGCTCCTTTTTCAAAACGTTTTCCGTCCACACCAAAACGCAAAAGCGGGCGATTTCAAATTCCTCCGGTTTGAAGAGCGTTTTCGAAAAACTTAGTGTGGACACTACCTTAACTTCTCCTTGTCAGATCAATAAAACGTTTTCACATAACGTCAAGGCGGCCATGTTGGTATTCCCAAACAATAAAACTTCTCTCCTTTGGGAAATTATAATGCAAGCATTTCCCATTGTTTGGGAGCACTAACATGGCCCCATCAAAACGCCCTACACACTGGAGGCACTTAGATGACGAAAAGAAATAACATTATCATTACCACCAAATTCTCATAACAACAGTGTAAGACATGTATGGGGATCACTAAGAGAATTGATATCTTGATCTTTCGACAGGAAGGGTTGAATAAACCAAAGTTTTAAACAAAGGAAATATCGTTATTACGTACTTTTTGTGGAAGATCTTCTGTCTCATCATCTGACGCAACCTGAATAAAAACAAGGTCAACATTTTGTGAATAAAGGAGGAAATATGCGGTAATCACTCAATCAGTCAGTAATAAAACTTTCTTACAAATCTCCAAAGTGTTGTTTACTTCCAGCCGATGAGCTGTGATTAGATCATAAAACTGGAGCTCCAACCAATCAGAGAGAAGAGTTTGTCTTACCAACCGCGGCTTCCACAGATTTTAGCACGCTTGACATCAGCCGCATGTTCTTAGGTCCTAGTTAAGGCCTGACTTATTTCTCTATACAATTTGCAACAATCACTAGAAATCTACCCCTCTAGCTTATATCTTGCGATATGACTGACCATCACGGGAAAAAATCTTTACAAGCTGTAGTCTCGATATACTCACGGTATCTTTTTCCATTTCTTTCTCATCTGTCAACGACTTCTGACCTGAAAGCAACGATGTTCAGTCAAAACTATCCCTTGATTCACATGCAGGAGCAGCTTATGACAGGCACAAACAGCAGCAATAATAACAAGAACTGCGTTTTCTCGCGGAACGAGAATGTTTACCAAATAGAAATCTGGCGAAACAACTTTGCACCCAAATGGAGAAATTGATATGAAATGAAATGAGATGTAATGAGAACTTTCATACCATTACGTTAGCTAGAAGTATGCCGAGTTGAAGTCGTTAGCTTTTCATAAAATCACTAGAATACGCCTCGGGTAAGACTTTCCTTTCCCTCGATTTCTCTCAACCAGCTTCCGCGTTCATCCTTAACTCGAAAATCGCGCGTCATTAAAGGAGTTCAGTCACGGGATTTTGAGTTATTTTGGCCACGTACAAAATTACCTTTAAACTTAAGGAAACCTGAAAATAGTAGTTTACTAAGATAGAGAAACACCACAGGGATGATAATAAACTATAAAGGAACAAGGATGTTAAAGAATGGAGAAGATTAACACGGATTACAAACGACGAACTTGAAAAATTTAGGCCAAGCTTTTCAAGAAGCGAAAACTGTGACGTAGCACCTTTAAGCAGTGACTGTACCTTCATTATAAACAGCTCCCATTGAGTTTTCCTCTACATTAACTTGACTTGACATACTTAATTCTTCAGTAGATTTATCCAACAAGTTCGCTTTTTCTTTATTCGTTGTCTCGTTATCAATAACCAGGTTTTCTTTATTGTTTTCATCAACTCCTGTTTCTCCACAATTGCTTGAATTTTGGCCAGTAAAGTTCCCTTCATTGCCTTCACTTTTATCGATACCCTCAGTAGATTGGACGTTATTTTCTTGATTTAATTGCATTCTTCCTTGTTCCGGAGATAAATTATTTTGTTTTGACATCTCGACTTGGTCTTTGTTTGTCTGCACATCCTTCTTTCCGGGTTTACCGCTGACCGGCCTGTTGGCTCCACCTCCTCCTCCCCATCCTTTCGCGCCTTTTTTTTCTTTCTTTCTTTTCTCTGCTTTGCTCTCCTTTGCAGGTCCAGCAGACTTAATAACAATACGAAGAAAGGGCAGCATTAGATAATCATAAAAGATATTGGACATTTACCCGCTCGAGAAATACACAGGTACTTGGGACAGGAATAATAAGCGACGTTCTCGAAGCTGACGCCGTTGTTATTTTCTCAACCTATTCAATGTTTGACTTAATTCTTCTTGTGAAATCAAAAGTAACATTCAAAAACAAACCCTACCGCCAGTATTTCCATCTTCATCTGTCGTTCCTCTTCGTCCTGTTCACCATATTTCTCTTTGATCTTCTTAAGTTTTGCCTTGAAGAAAAAACAAGTTTAACCGAACTGTTTTTCTAACTTTTGAGTCTGTAGATGAAACTCCAGTATGTGACAATTCAAATGAAAGCTATTGAACAGTACTTTCATGTGGTACTGTTTATTATGCTGTACAAAGTGGTTCTAATTTTTGAGTCTGTGGATAAAACCCTAGTGTGTGCCATTCAAATGAAAGCTACTGGAACAGTACTTTTACTCGTTACTGTTTCTTACCCTATGCACCGTCGTTGTTGTCACTTTTTTTTTGGATGAAACGCGTGTAAGCTTGTCAAAATTTGGAAAGCGTATTTACCTTCTTTCCTCTCTTGGGTGCCGGTTGCTGTTGTTGTTGTTGTTGTTGTTGTTGTTGTTGTTGTTGTTGTTGTTGTTGTTGTTGTTGTTGCTGCTGCTGCTGCTGTTGCTGTTGGTCACAGCTATTACTAGATTTCTGTAGACAAAATGAATTCAGTAAATTCAACTAGCTTTACCAATCATCAGAACCTAATTTCCTCTCCAAACTTTATTAAAGAAACATGCATGCAGACGAAAGGGGTTAAAAAATTGATACTCAACTGAAGGGAAAACCGTTTGATGTTTTAAAAATTCTCCTAATCAGCACCATAAGAACTTTAAAGCGAGTAACAAGGAGAATTTGCATGTTGAAATCAGAACGTTACGGGCCAGCAAGCTAACACACGTGGAACATGAAGACGGCGGTTTTGGGCCACCTTATTTGCCTGCTCGTTTTCTTCTTCAATTTCGTCATCTTCTTCTCTCTCCTGACTAAGATCGTCCTCAGCTTGTTTGCCCTTCTTTTTTCGGTTTTCCCTGAGATCAAATCAAATTTAAATTTAAAATAGGAATACGGTGCTGTAAATTGTCAAATAAAGGTATCTTATTAACCAAGCGCGAGGGACGTGTGCGGACTGAGTGCAGCGATGTCCGTACAAAAAAGACCGAGGACCAATGTTCGCCCAGCACGGTCCTGAGCAAGAGTGATCTATTGGACCGGCATGGCAATGGAGCAATATGATTGGTTGATTTTAGTTATTGCCCCTCTGAACTAACTTAGTCGTGTAATAAATATCATATCTCGAATAGAACGTTACATACATCACGATTACCGCAAAACAACTCTACACTCGTATTCTTACTTGGGTGTCGAAATGTAATTGGTTTTGCATTACCACGCAACAAAACCAACCGCACGCTCGCACATGTTTTCCCGCGCCGGCTACACATGTCGGCTACATGTACTTACTATGAGTTTTGATTGTTTCATTGGACTGTCTATGTCCTTTGTGATTGGGCAGAGTGATAACTTTAGTTTTGGTTTTACGACACTCAATTGAAAACCGCTCTAATAGCACGTAAAGTAATGTTTGTATCAGGTAATCAACCTAGTCCCAGGGTCTCCCATCTTCCCGTCCCATCCAGCGAGCGTAAAGAAGAGAACCTGGGAACGAGGTTGGCAGTGACTTGGGTTTGAATTTTTGCGCCAAGTAACAACCAATCAGAGAGGCGGATGTCGGTAGAGTTACGTTACGAGTATGGAAATAGAGACGTTTGCTTTCTCGGAGTATAACTGCAACTTAAATAAGTTACCTTCTCTGTTTCTTTGTAAGCCACTGTTTGTTCGCAGGCTGAAAAAGAAATCAGTTAAAAATCAGGTAACTTAAACATGAAGATTTAAAAGTCACTCAAATTCCGACGTTTCTTCGTTCGTTCGTATTTTTTGTCGAAATAGAGAGCAATGTCAAGCGAAAAAGCAGTGAAAAAGTAGGCCTCAATCTTAAACAAAAAAACAAGGGCCGGGGGTTCAATGGTGATTTAAATTCCGTTTTGTTTTAGTCCAAGATCCTACCTAATGAAGGAAGTTACTGGCTTGAGATCCAGGAGACAACTTTCGCGAAGCCATACCTGCTTGGTTTGCTCAAAAGAATTGATTTCCCCTTCCTCGCTGTCTTGACGGCTGCTACTTCTACTTGTACCACGCTGAAGTTGTACTCTAACGAACAAAACAGAACAACAACATTGCAAAATCTACGATTACCCAGAAAAAACTGGAGTAGGAGAGCCGTATTTATACACAAACTTCTAGACTATAAGCAATCCCTCTTTCGCTTGGTCCATCGAACCAAAAGTGGGACTACGCGCATGTTTCATTATGCCCACAATGTTCTCTTTGGCGCTCGTTTAGTTTAAAGAAAGAAAAATGAACACACCCTTCTTTAAAATTTTTTTTTTCGGGCGAAGGGACCGGACTTTTAGTCCGGGCAAACTGACATCGGGCGAAACGACCCGCTACCCCACTCGAATTCTTTAAGGAAGGAATAGTTGGGAGGCTGGACGAAACATCTTTCTCTCTGGGAGTTTATACTACATCCGATATAAGACGTTATCATCACTGAAACAAACGTGAAGCAAGTGAACTATTTACTTTCCCTCCTTGGTGAGTTGTATGTCAATGCTAGTGTCAGGGAACAAACTGTTTTGCTCCTCCTCGTCCTCTTGATCATTTGTGTCTTGTACAGCAGAACTTGGTTGATTTTCATCGTCGCCTTCATCACTGGGAACAGACAGCTCTTCTTCTCCTTCGACACCCTACAAAAAGTCATGTTAAACAAGAAAAAAGTACGTACAAGAGGCGATGAGTATTTAGTGCGAAGGACAACCAGCATGACCCGGGTTTGAGCCCTGGACAGCATCACTAACATCTAACTCTCCAGTGCCTCTCTTTACTCGGGTGTCGAGAGTACACATGAGTACCGGTGAAGTGTTAGTGTAAAATGCTAGCGTGACCTTCCATGGAATAGTACTACGGCCATGGTCTACTTTACGCGTTGGTCTTTTTAAGCAAAACACCATTTAGACTCGATTTTTTTAGTCTCTACCGTGCTATAAAAAGCAAAGAAAGCAAAAAGGTGCAGGATCTTACCTCGACTGTTTCAGTATCCTCTACAGTTCGGACTCTCCTCTCGTTTAAGTGATTCTCGATGCACGTTTCATCAAGTTTAAACATAAAACCAAAGCCCATCATCAGGTAACAAGGTGGCAGGAAGTTCTTTTTGCCCCTTATCATGAAGCTCCCTGTGGTGAGGTACTCTCCCGTAGGTGCTGTCTTGGACACCTGTGAATGATGCACCCACCACGCTGAGGTCACGATTCGTGCCTCCCATGCTGCACTATATGATACCGCCATGCACCCGGCTTCATTCAGGGTCTTTGGCGGGACTGGCTGGCCCGTGGGGTTCTTTATTATAACACTTGTGGCACCGTGAAGATCTGCGTGCACGTACAGATCGCCTGTGGAAGAAAAAAAAATCATCAACTAAAAAATAACAATCAGAACTCGCACAGGAAAAAAGTAGTCAAGTGTCACCATGCACCGACAAACATGTAACTCAGATGTAAAGGGCGGGAAAACATGCAAGCGTCGCCAAAGGCGGGGAAAACATGCAAGCGTAAATACAAACATCACCAAGGGCTGGAAAACATGTAACCGTCACCAACAGTGGGAAAACATCTAAGGTTACCAAGGGCGGGAAAACATGAAAGCGTCGCCGAGAGTGGACAAGTATGCAAGTGTCGTAGAGGGCACGAAAACATTCCAGCGTCTCCAAAGGCGGAAAAACATGCAAGCGTTACCACCAGTAGAGAACAACAGACTTCGGCTTGACCGCTGACCTGGTTCTAAGTGTCTTTTGACCACAAGTTCGTTTTGTTGTTGATCACGTCCGCCGATGACCAGATAATTCTCAGAACTAATAAACCAAAGAAACTTCTCAAACCTTGAGAGTAAAAAAAAAGATTTAGTACATCAACTGCTGCCAAGATTTAAATATTAAACTATCCTAATAGGATCTCATTACCTCATATTTTAGTGTTACATTTAGATCTGAGAATTTAATAACACATCAAGACAATCCCTTTTTGATGATTGTCTTTACTCTCATCACCTGCTTGAAGATAATGTAGTGACATTGTAAAGAGATATTAAATGTTGACCAGAAATTCTTACCAGTAGGTCTTCCGAGCTTTCTTTATTCTTGTTGTTGTTTCAACTTCCTTGAGAGTTTCCTTTGTTTTTCGTTCTGCTGATTTCAGGGCCTAAAATTGAAAACGATTCTTAATCGTCTCAGAATCAGCCTTAAGCCAAAAAGTTGCAAATATTAAATGGATTGGTAAGACTTCAGGAACTCACCTTCTCGGAGGCATCTATTGTTTTCTGTTCCTTTTTAGAAGAGAATTTCTTTTTATCATAAAAGCTGAAAAATACAAAATGGGACAGATTTACAAGAAGTGCGCAAACTGGCAACTTTCTTCACAGTGAATAATAATAAACAAACCACGCCTCACACTTTTGTGACGTTTGTAAAACTTGAATGAAAACGTTTGTAAAACTTGAATGATGGCCAACATTGCAGGGGTAATCACGGAGACCTCAATCGTCACTAGATCAGGAAAAGATTGTAGCTGGGACTCTTTTATTCACTTTATGTTAAAAAGTGATTTTTCTGAATACAGTCCCACTTGACGCAGAGATTATCGGACCTAATTTACAGGCTGTTAAGTAAAGATATTTTTTATAGTCATTCAGTGGAGGGGAACTTCTAACTATTTTGGTTGGATTCCTACATCTGAAAATAAAGTGTGTGAGAGCTGCTAGGTCACTTGAGGAGAATGACCAAGTAAGTTTCACACCATACAGCTGACAAAAACGTTTCTAAATTATTCAGATATGGGAGATTCCGATTAAAAATAACGTGTACTATAGTTTGCTCTACCTTCGTGCGTTTGCATATGCAGATAAGGCCAGGTTGATATCAACTTTTGTAAACTTTGGTCCCTATAACAACAACAATAAAGTAATATATAACTTTAAAAAACATCAACTACAGACATTCTCAAATGTCAATGAAAATGATGCACATATATCAATATCAAGTGTAGCCAAAAGAATTGTCTGATAATTAAACAGAAAGACATGGCTGTAGTACTGAATCAATTTTTAAGCCAAACAAGAGGCATTACTTGCATGCTTAATTTAGATTATAATTCAATAATTACCCTTTTCTTCTTCTTCTTCTTTTTAGTCTTTTCATCTTCTTCCTCATCATCAGAGTCAGAATCAGAAAAATCATAAGGGTTTCTATTCAATGAAAACAGTTAATGATGAATATGATATTATATTGCTCCAGACCTGGAATTTTGTCCAGAATAACATTATTATAACCTAACCTGTTACTCTCACAGTACCTCTCTCCACCCAGGTGTATAAGTGGGTACCGGCAAACTTAATGCCTTTACGTACCTTACTTTACCTAACCTGATATATTTCATTATAAGAGCAGAAATACGCGAAATACGACGTCAACAGTAAAAGTAGTGGAGAGTGACACAGAGACCAAATTAAGAAAAGTTCACCAGAAAAATGGCCATGTAATCAACTGCGGGCAGCCATTTGTCCCTGCTCACATTTTCACTTTGTAGTTAACAAATTTAGAGGCTTTAGAAGGTAAAACAGCCAAGCAGAAGAAGTCAACACCTTAAGAATTATTGTATAAGGCAATAGTTATATACCGGACCTGAGGTTCATAGTGATATGGTTAGTTTCCAGTTTAAGTGCAGCAATAGCACATGCTACTTGGTCCCCCTGTGACTGGGCTTCCTTCACTATGCTGTTAATTTCAGACCAGTCAATCTGATTGGCGATGGCACTGTTGACAATCAGAATGGCCTTATCCACCTGGAAATAAGAGCTAATTGTCACTATAAGCACATATTAAGCAATGTTCCTTACAACATGGAAGAATCAACAACAGCTCTGATAGGTTTACATCTATAAGAAAAATAAATGAATTTCAGGTTCAATATTTTCAGTTATATGGAGCAAAGCCTCTTAGAGAGAGCAAATGCTAGTTGTGCTAAGTGGCTGGGCCATGCTGATAAATATATTGAAAAGGGGAAGAAATAAGACACTCAGTTGTGTGTGTACAAACACACACAATCAAAAAACGAAGAAACCTTAGGTATGGGCCATGCACTCATTAACAATACTAAAATGTCAAGTACACATACATCAATGAACCAGTAAACAGTTGGAAATTATCATTCTTTTAAGAGATTTTTGAAGCAAGTATGACCCCTGGATTTGAGATTTTCTTCATCAGGCTTTCATTGTTTTGCACTGTTAAAACACACCTCTCTGAAAGAACACCATTTGTTATAATGGTTGCCCATCCTCCATGTCATGTAACAATACATAATGCATATGTTGTATAACAACCAACTAGCTAGTACATACTTTGTACACGCAGATCAACCAGCAGACACACTAATGGGTTAATTTTGATCTATCAACCTATCTATCAACCATCATGAGAAAAATTAATTCAATGATTTGTTAAATTAATGCCAACCCACCAGTGGTAAATTAAGCTCCACAAGTTCTGCTTTAAGCATGTCCAGATCCTGAGAACAATCAAGTCACACCAAGTTCTGTTAGTAAATGTGACAGCAAATGCATGCATGTTAGCTGTAACTTACTGCATGCCAAATTACTCGGTGCAAAAGTGTACCTCATGTTACAGTCAGGCCACAGGGCTTGAGAAAAACGTGAATTCCAGCTTCCCCTTTAGGGAAGTAACCCTCAAAAATTATTTTACTTGCCCTGGGCAAGTCCTAGTTTACTTTTTTTATTTAGTAGACAGATGGCCTGCCTGGGCTCTTTCCCATTGGGCAATTGAGAATAAAAAGTTACCTGCAAGCACAGCAGGAAAATCTACTTCCCTTGGGCGACCAGATGGCACTTTTTGTGAGCCCTGTGGCTAGTGCAGTATGGTACACTGTATATGTGAGCTACTATCAAATTTACAGCCCACTTTAAGATGAGTAGACCTACTATCTACATGTAGAGTCTACCTACCTGAGACTTTTGCAGTAACTCAATTCTCCTTTCATGATCTTTTCTAACATTTTCTAGCTTCTTCATTGCAGTTTTTTCTTGAGACAGAGCCTTCATATCAATTTTTTGACTTTCCATCTTTGAGAAGAACTCGTCCACTGCCTGAAAGTGCATTCAGAGATTAAATATTTGTTAAGCAGTCATGAACACAGGCACCACAGAGGCACTGCTTATGGTTACTCCAGACAGCCAGTACTCTAATTTTTAAATTAATATCATATCTTCTGTAATTAGTTACAAGGCAAGAGAGAGTACAAAATATAGATCGCTGTTGTTGTTGTTCTTGTTGTATTCACTGGAAAAATGCATTAAACCCATTAAATTGCACAAAGAGAAATTTGACTGAACTACTTTTCACCTTTATCAGTCCTTAATGTGCCAAGGGACACACCTACGAGATACTTTTAGCATATGATTTATACATAGAACTGTGCAAATGGAGGAATTAAGGACTTTTTGGGAGAGAGGTTGAAGAATGAAGTAATGGAACAAAAACAACTGTGAAATGTATTACCTTGTCAAATGATGGAAACTCCAGATATGGTCTTTTCTTGTGTTGATTTAGTAAGAATGGGTAGAATTCTTGATACCTGAAACATCATGTACAGAATGAAAGAAGAAAAAGCTAGTTTATCAAATATAATATCAAATGAATATTTGTTATGAAAATAAGTCACCTGAACATGAGCCCCAAATTCCTGGTAAAAAACTCTGTTCATCACTAAATAGTCCTTCTGGTAATCCCCCTTCCTCCCAGCCCTCAAGTGCTGTCATTGTTTGCACCTCAAATTGAAAAATTCACCCGATTCACCCAGCTCAGATGAATTTAACTTACGTGAGGAGCTCATCTTGAACTTCACCATTGCTGGATGGCTTTTGTTCTCTTTTTTGAACAATAACTCCCTAAAAAGGAAAGAAATTGTTGTTAAAAGTTTAAAAAAAGTTAATGGAGGGAAATGGTTAGAAAACCTGGCAAAGTTCTTTATTGTACATGTATGTTTTTGTTGGCTATTTTGGAGGTTGACCTTGCACAAACCCTGACAAAACACAAAAGTTGGTTATGTGTGCTCATACAACTAACCAATAGAAGCACTGCGAAATCTAAAGTAATTCATGCATGGTCTATGAGCATAAAACAAAAGATGTGCAGGGTCAAGGACCTTCCAACATAAATCTTAGCCTGTTTGTCTGCTTCTTTTAATGTTTACCAGCCTTCCTAACCATTTCTCTCTATTAACAATGAAACAACTGACAACAGAAAGAACAGAGAACAAACTTTTTTTAACCATTCAAGATAATATTGTTATCAATTAACAATTCACATTCAAAATTATTTTTATTTTTTTACACCTCACTGAAATATCTAAGATCCACAAGTACAGCATGTAATAAATCAAAATGACAATTCTGACCTTGCATTTTGCGGTTAGTGTCAATTCAAGCAAACTTTCTGCTTTCTTCAGTGACTCCATAACCTTCGGAAGGTCTAAACAGAGAGGACATGATGCAAATCAACTGTTATGTATTTCTAAAAATTACTCATAAATGTCTGTGATTGGTGAACATCAGATTAGTCATTTTGGGAAAAAAATCTCATCTCATCTACATTAGTACTCTGAAATAAACAAAACAACATACTTTCTCTATCTGAAAACTCTTTTGTTATGTTTTGCTGTAATTCAAAACGTCTGCAAAAGTAATATAATTAATATTCTTGATAGGATCAATGCACAACGGCATGCATGTTCATACAAAAATTATTCATTTAATAACAAATTAGGATTTGTGTACTTATACATAGAGGAGGGCTTATAACTCGTTGCTAAATATGTACACATACACAAGTCAAGCTGTACAACATCTTGTATACAGGTACTCAACCACTGCTTCACTGGAGAATCACACAGTACTGATAGCACATCATAATTGTACATTTTGGCTTTAAAGGCTTACCAACCTTCTTCAAAATTAAATCCTTTTCCAATCTTGACATTTTCAGGGAATCCTTCTTCCATGAGGCAATGCTCCAATACAGCTGCACCATAAACTGTCAGTGAAATAGATCACTAGGATGTATAGTCACAATCATAAACAGAAAGAAATGTTAAAAATAATAACAATAAAAGGTTTGAAATATATATGGTACACCTGTACATGTACCTTCAGTATGACCACAGTATCAAGAGCTAGTTTGGCCACATACAAAATTACCTTTAAAATTGAAGGAAACCAGAAAAAGTAGTTTACTAAGATAGAAAAACAACAAAGAGATAAAAACCATAAAGGAGCAAGGATGGTTAAGGATGGCAAAGATTAACATTGATAACAAACAACGAACTTTAAAAATTTAGGCTTTAAACTTTTCAAGATACACAAACTGTGATGTAGTTCCAGTAAGTATCTTACCAAAATGTGGGTTTAACACCTTCTTTAACTCCATTCCCTCCTTGCTTTCTGTTAAAATGTCATGTAGTCTAAAAGTTGATTAAAAAGGAGTAATAATTTACTCAGTGTGTTAGTGAAAAAGTTTCAGGTATTATTAATAGCAAAGCCTCCTTACTTAAGGTGGTTCCCTATAGTTCTAGGATTGCATGTGCACATAGGATGAAAGCTCATTCACAAGTAATCTGCATGTGCTCAAAGGAAAACGTCAGTGTTTTTGCCGACTGTCACCTGACAGTCAGTTGGCCGACAGTTGGCCGACAGTTGGCCGACAGTTGGCCGACAGTTGGCCGACAGTTGGCTGACAGTCAGCCAACAATTGGCCAACAGTCGGATGACAGACGGCCAACAGTCAGCCGACTATTGGCATGCAACTACATGTACTGTACTTAGAGAGGAAATCACATCAACCATAGTTGGTTTTCATGCGGGTCCTCTATCCTGGTTGAATTGGAATTTGGAGATGTTGGTTTTTGTGGAGGGAAGAAAACCAGAGAGCCCAGAGAAAGACCCCTGAAGCAAGGCAAGAACCAACAACAAACTCAGCCTAAATACATTGTATGGCACTGTATGGTCCCGGGCCACATTGATGGGAGGCGAGTGCTCTCACCACTGCGCCATCCCTATCTAGCTCATTAAATCACACAATACACAATCTACCTTTCTAGGCTCATCAATGGCTCTCTTTGCCTTGCAGAATTCACAGGGTATTTTTCTCGTACAGCAAATCTGACATCTTCAGTGTCTGTTCTTGTTCTTAGAAGACTCAAGATTGTGTATTCAAAATCAGTCAGCACAATGTTACCCTGAAATACATGCAAGTGCAAATGCAATGAATACATTATAAATCAACTAGTTATAGACTGATACAGTAAATCTTTACTGGCAAGTTTATACAACAAAATCATTACTGTTGCTAATTTCTTGTTTAAGTTTAAAATTTGCCCAAAACACAACAATGGAAAAATTGTTGGAGATAGATATCACAGTTAATTTTTTGATCTCAGTTAATTTTTGATTTCAACTATATGTGGTTCATTTTCTCCTACCTAGTTTTCAATTTATCCCTAGTCAAGGACAGTTTGTCTGAGAGCATGTCTCAAACCATTCTCGAGAGATAATAAGAAACATTTCACCATGACAATAAGTTTCATGTAGAAATATTTAATTCACCCATATTCTAAGTTTATGTAAACAGAGTAAAAATGTTTTACCCTGTCATAAAGCTCGACAATCAAGTGATAGGCTGCTTCATCTGAACCAAACTGCAAGTCCACAATACGATCAATACCCAACTGACTGATGTTCACAAGCCTGCGAGATCGGATATGCTTACGGCACTGAAAACAATTAAGGTAATTTCATAATAAATTTCACTGAACAATGATTATGAAAGCTACCAACAACCCTGCCACTATGATAAAAACTTTTCAAGGAGGCATGAGCATCAACCAAATCTCCTCCTGCAGTAGGTTATGAGACATGACTGTCAAAAAATAATTTCCATTTACCTTCATTGAAAATCCAGATGGCATCAAATTTTTGGGCCACTCAAATTCTGTTGTGTTTATTCTGTTACCAGACTCAACCAACAACATGACTTTTACATCTGTCCTTTAAAATTCAGTACAAAAAAAAATTGTACCAAGTTAGCGAGAACTTGTACAAAATTAATTGAATCCAAATGATTTCTATTTTTCAAAATACGCTTTATCATGATATGATATTTTATCGTCTGGTTATCATGATATTTTGAGTTTAGCAGCTTCATTGTTCGAGAAGACGGCTAATTTTGCCATCTTTTGTAAAGAATGTACTAAAGGCATCCATGGTTGAGTGTCGATCGATACCCTTTATCAACCCTTGAGCAACCCTCAATCAATACGTAATCAATACTGGATCAACACATTGGTTGACACTCAATTGATACTCGATCGACATTCTGGTCAAACATCGGTTGAGAGTCAACTAATTTTCACAGACACGCAATCAAGTGTCGATTGATACATAAGGGTCAATCAACACTCCACTGTATATCGACCAACACTCAATTGAGTGTCAATCAGGTGTTGATCACATTGATCGAGTGTCAACCTGGTTTCAACCGAGCAGCGATTGACATGTTGATCAAGTGGTGATCAAGATTGCCCGAGTGTTGATCACAGGTTGATCAAGAGTATTGATTGACACTCAACTATGGATGCCTTTAGTACACGTGATCCACAAATTAGACAAATAGCCCAGTAGGGTAGCTGGTCAAGATCGTAAAGTAAATTGTATATGGTGATTTTTGCTAGCTACATTTGACAATCCTGTTTACACAAAACAGTTCTGCAAAAAAGTGTTCCAAAAGAACCTTCCTCTTTTGCAAGACAATTTGCATATTAAAAAATCGCAGGGTTCCTATATGACAAGACCAGATACTGGTAAAATCTGTTTCAGGGCAGCAATTTTAATGATCCATCTCAACAGATTTTCGTACTTAAGCAATCAATGCAACAACTATTCAATTAATTGTGACAGTAAGGACTTCAACACATATATGTGGACATCAGCTAAATTAAATGTTTCCCTACACGTCCACCATTCCCTTCCCTTATCTACTTAAAAAATTAAAAACAGTGAGAAACATAGCCTGCTAAGCTTTTGCCCAGGGGGGAAAGGTACTCCCAGAAAAGTTGGGTGGGGGTGTGCGGCCCACTTCCCAAAACCCTTACCCTATTTATGACCAAAATCTGTGATTTTTCCTACCCTATTTATGACCTGGCCAAAAATTCAATACCCTATTTATAACCATTGCGGCTGGCGCAGTTGCCTTAAACTTAAGTTATGAAGGGCTTTTCTTGACATTCTTGTTGAAAACAAAGAAAAGGTAGCTTCTTCTAAGAAATATACCCAATTAAAGACTAGAGTGCTAAAACCATACCCTATTTATGACCAAAATGGCCAAAATCGATACCCTATTTATGACCAAAATGACTGAAAAACCCTACTCTTTGGGGCCGCACATACCTATATAGCCCATATGAGGGAGTTTTCTCCCAGGAGCTTTTGCTGTTGTAATCTCAAGCTACTTACTTTCCCAGTCTAATCAGGTAGGTCTTGCTATCAATGTCATAAACATTAGCCACTCTCATACCTAGAAGACTGCCACAAAAGGAAAATAACAGATATGCTTAAGTATAAATTCACCAAGGTTAGTAAGGTAGTGAAATATCTTGGTGAATGTTATTATAATTTAAGCTATATATTATCATAATTTGCAATTGGCAAAGCTCTGTGGAAGAGCACTGAACTTTGATATGGACATTGTAGATATATATAGAATTTATTATTTCTTTTAATATTTAAGCTTACAATAGTTTAATATATTTATAGGGGCCTTTAGCAGGGGTTTCAATAAAAGCTGGTTACTGGAGGTCTACCGCCGCCTGTAGGACCCCTTACCGCTGTCTGTTTGGATTTCATTAATGAAAATAAAAATGATATCAATAAAAAAAAGCAAATACAACAACAATGATGACCACTGAAATTTTTAAATGCTACAAAAAAGCAGGCAAAACAGACCCAAGGCCAAAAAACTGAAGCGCACAAGATAATTTCAACGTCCGGCGATACACTAAAAAACTGAAGCCTCGACATCATGACAAAGCAGACTCTGGGACAAACTCTAACAGGAACCAGTCGATCGTCATCAACCAGTAGGAATGATGTTATCATTTCTTTGGATTGATTACCTTTATGCAAAGAATAATCCAATAATTGCTGAATATTATTGTAGTTTCATTCGAATCTGTAGAATAAACAGCTCTTGACACATTGTTTTAAGTTAGTTTTTACAATAACTTTCAGTGGATATCAAGTGTCACTGAGAGATATCTGCCTAGAAAGGTATTCAAAATGCAACTCTTTGCATCAAAAAATTAATAGTTAGTAAAAAAAAATCCTGCTTTGTGGTCAATAAAAATATCCATCAACAGCATGCTTTCTGATGCCCAGAACGCTGGAAATCGCATTTCCGAGCTTCTAGATTTCCAATTTTTCTTGGGGGCGGGGATGTCCCCAGAGCCCCCCTAGGGGAAAGGGACCTTATGGCCCCCTTAGTGGTCACAGCCGCCTATTACACCTTCAGTAGCCGCTCTTAACTAATGTTATTGAAACTCCTGCTTTAGTCACAAAAGTCCTCAGTTATTATCATGAAAGCGTCTCTACTTCTCACCTTTCTCTTAGTTCCGTTATAACTGCACAGAGATCTACTGTCGTGAATCTATTCTTCATTTTGGCGACACAAATTCGGGAAAAGAACAAGAAAAACTACGTGAAAATACAAGAACAAGTTAGATTTTTACTTTCTCGCCGATTCATCCGCCATGTCCGCCATATTGGATATTAGTTGCACATGGCTTTCAACAGTAAACCGCTGGTGAAGAGAGTCCCTTGGCATTCTCGTCCCCAGAGGCCGCGCCCCTTTTTCGGTGCTGAACTGGTTAGCTCCCAACCAGAAGTCGATTAGCCCCCATATTCACGCCTAAAGAACGAGAAATAGACAGTGTTTTCGACTTCTGGTAGGGGGCTAATGGACTTCAAGATGGGGGCTAACGGCCGGTTACCCTTCGTGCGAGAAGCCCCCACAGCCCCCCAACCCCAGTCCTTTACCACAAATACCCCTACAGAGACGTTCAGCGCCTAGAATTTTCACCATCTGCAACCTATCTGTACCCCTCTGATCTGATTTATGTCTTCTTTTTTATAGAGCAAAGAATGCCCGAGTTTCTTTTGAAGCTGTGTGACATTAAGGGTAAGACTTACTCGAAACATTGACCAAAGACAAGAGAGGTTGATTCGATCATCCTCTCTTGCCAAAGAATTTTTTATTCTCTTGGAATGAGAAAATTCTTCCAGCTTACAGCAGAGCGACACGAGAGACTACATCACGAAGCACGAGTCAAGTTCTTTTCCTGCGCGGTCAACAGGCAGTATCGCGCCGGTAAAGAAATATCCCAAAAATATGCGCGCCCAAAGAGTAAACCTGGATCAAGCCTAGAGAATGGTGGACGCGGGAGGCGGGAGGTGACTCTCATATGAATAAAACGGGGATGCTCGTCGGAGCTAAATAAACCCTTAAAAGAGACTAATATGGGCGTGGTTGGAGCTTTATTTGATCCCTAAAAGCTCCCTCTTTAAACGGAATAGGTTCGATTACCAACCGCTGTTTAGGAGAGGAGTCCTCGTTAGTTGACCAGTCTCGAGAGACCAGCGGAAATCAAGCCTAAAGACAGAAATAAAAATGGTTTTTAATTATTATTTCTTTGAGTGCACTCTAAAAGATACCATAATTGACAGCAAAAAGTAGTGGCGTTTGGTCATGAACACCCAAGTGAGACCAGAATCCTTGATTATACCCCGAACATTCTCGATCTTTTCATATGGGAGTCGTCCCCCCAGGGGGTGACTGAGGGGTTCTGGATCACATTTTACGGGAAAAAAAAAAGAAGGCCAATTCGCAATTCACGGAAAGTAAAATAGGCCTTTCACGTTTCATAAAAGAAATGGAGACATTTTCCGCATGAACCTAGAAAGCTTATGAAGTTTTGGAACTTCAAGTCACAGGGAAAATTAAGGCCTTTGACAATATCATTTACCACCCTCCGTCTATGCAAGAAGCCACATGACCGAAACAGGCGGTAAAAATGGATCATTTTTAAGGACACGAACATGCACGGGCGGAACAAATACCCATCCATATGAAGTACATCACACCTCCTTTTTTCGGCCAAACCGGATACGATGCGCAGAGCCAAACTACACGTGCGATGGACAGCTAACTTCGGTCTGGGTGAGATTCATCAGCTTGGCATAGCCAGACAGGATGTGTCATTATTCAAGACTGAAAGAATCAACTCGGAATCACTCAAGACATGCTAGAGGCCCACTGAAGGATGTCTCTTTGTCACCTTTAGCTCCACTGAAGGTTAAGTTTATACTGTTAATGGGCCCCAGTGACTACCAACCCTTGATCGAACGTACTCGTGAAACAAGATGAAAAAGCGAAACAGGATTTGAGATCGGAGGTGGGGAGGAGTGGAGCCGATCGCGAGTGACAGTATCCCTTTGACAAAAATGCACCAATCCTCTCTTGTTTTCCTATCTTAAGGTTAAAGTTAAATTAAACGGTATAACTCTTTTTTTTTTTTTTTTTTTTTTTTTTTGTGTAATTTTTTTTTTCTTTTCAACATTTTGGGTTATAATACATACAATACAACACAAGACATAACACTAGTTACAATACTTACAATACGTCATAACTACAATAGATTACATACAACAAATTATAATTACTAATCGTAGCCTAATTATACCTAAAGAATATACAATGCGTTGTTTACAATAGTGCAGCTACCCAAATACAGAAAAAAAAAAAAAAAAAAAAAAAAAAAAAAAAAAAAGAAAGTGAGTTAGTGACATGCTGAGAAGGAGAAATTACAAATTAAGCTCAACTATTATTAAGAGATGGCATTAGTTTTTCCCACTTTTTGTAATGTTTATAAAGTTGGTTATTTTTGGTAGCTATTTTTTTTTCAATGTAATAAACGGTTTTTGTCTTTGCTAAAAATATTGTTAATGTTGGTTTAATTTTATTTAATTTACATTTATAAATAAAAAACTTTCCTAGCAGTATCAAGTGATTCAGGATAATAAAGTCTTCGTTGTTGTTGAACACTCCAAACAATATATTTTCAAATGTCAAAGTGTCCAAAGATACATTCTGGTTTGAAAGCCAAGAAGAAAAAGCGGTATAACTCTTACGTGCGACCAGGTTATGGAAAGTCTTAAACACTAACTTGCTCGTGAGCCTGTGAACAGGCGCCCTAATGGTGTCAGCAGCAAAATAATAAAAATATGGAGAGCTGTGGAAAGCCACCCATAGGCGACCTGGGAACTTTCTATTTTGTCGTACTACCCTTCATTAAAGAGTACTGTTCACTGAAGGCCAGCTTAAAACTGTATTTCAACGTACAACCCAGAAACTTAAGCAAGTTTTAAACCTCTACGAGAATCAAAGCTGCTAGCTGTAGCGTCCAGATCAGCTAGATGGGACATCGCGACTTACCGCAGTGATTTTCGACTTGAAGGAAGATATATCATCAGGCATACACAGCCGAATTGACATTTTTGTACAATACACCAAGCAGCAACAAGAATATGTTTGCCATCCTTTATTGCTAAATAATTACTACGGTTAATTTATTACAAAAGCTGTTTACCATTCAAATGTATTCACTCAAATGTAGCTCATTGGCTACTTTGGTCACTGTACACAATTAAATATTGTTTCTTCTAGTTAATTTCTATCTGTATTTATTTTTCCTATATCATTGTAAACCATCTTACGTTAGGTTGTTTTTCTGTAAATAGTGTGCGATAAAAAAAAAACTGAAACTGAAACACTCTGCTTTAGCTGTATACATGTATTAGAAAATCTGTTTATTGTAGCAACTTTTATTCTTTAAAATATATCTAATTTCTTCTTTTGTACAATCATAAAGTTTACGTGGAGTTTCCTCACATAATCAATCAATTAATCATTTATTAAGACGCGTAACGTCTGGCTTTGAGCTAAAAGTAAGTACAAACTACATACGTGTTAACAAAACGTAGTAATAATCTCTTGGGGATACATTTATAACAGGGAAATCACAGCAGATCCTTTGTAGCTCTTAGAGCTGGAAAATCTGTACAGCATACTTAACCAATCAGATACAAAACGGTTCGCGCCTCTTTTCACGCGCTTGCTACAGGCCAGGTTGATAAGTATCACAGTGAATACCTCGAGCTCATTCGCTGATATATAGGACTAAATAAGCTCCCATTAGAAGCGCGAAGGAAGACAATATGTGCCATAGGTCATGGTAATCAAAGAAACCCACTACCGCGCAGGCTTGGTTCAGATCACGAGAGATTTCGGGAGGTTTCACTTTATCTGTCGTTGCCTTCAGGGAAAAAATCCAGACCGCAGTACCCATAACCCCTAGCGTGGCCAAAACATACGAGCCTTGGAAGATGCGGAATGCAACTTTTTTAATCGTCCAATGAGAGCGCTCGCTTCGCCAGAACTTAATCACAACTTTGCCAATAATGGCAAGAAGGCAAGCTAATATGCAACTGAACAAAAACATGTTCGGAAAATTTGTTTTAAACAACACGGGGAGAACAATGCTCGCAAGCGCCACGATTACAATGAATATCACAGCCTTCGTTAGCGCATCGCACCTTTTAAAATCGCCCCAACTTGATATGTTGTAAAATAGCTTTACACCCGCCCATGAAAAAATGATGATATAATATACTACCAGACAAAGTACAAAAAAAATTTGCATTCCTAAACTCAAGCTCTCAGTATTGGAATAGTACAAAGAACCGAAGTAATTGAACACATACAGCGGAACTATGAAGTAAAGGAAAAAATTGCTGGCATCCACAGGCTGTTGGATTTCCTGACCATTAGCGCACTCTTTGAAACTGATGCCATTGTACAATGAAAGAACAATCAAACCTGAAATGACGAACATGAACGCAGTATCGAACTGGAAAGTTAATTTGGTGGGGCAAAAATGATATAACATGGAAAAGCAACCCTCAAAAATTAACCCCCAGGCAAAGGCGTAGCCGATGGAAAAGGTATATTTTCTCTTATGCGCTTCAGCATGCAATAAAATGGCTTCCTCTGGGTTGGTTAGTAGAGGTGGAACAGACATTGTAGCAAAATGCGCATTAATGTTGGGGCATTTCAGGACATGCTTAGGCAGTTCAATTTGATTAACGGGCAGACGGGGGGTTTTGAGTCTGTTCCTGCGTTCCATTCTATGACACCAGGCCAGCAGCTCAGCTTCCATGATCCACACGGACCAACAGAGAATCAAGCCGTGAATCATGTACGCTAAATTGCTTATCATCAAGTTGAACGGGATGTCATATCCACTCACTCTATAGCACAGGTCATTGTAATAACACCTGTCCCTGTCGCCATCCTGGATCATCAGATGCCAATCTTCAAAGACAAACTGAAACGCGCCCACCAAAAGGACAAAGCCAACAATGCACGTGGTGTAAGAGAACGTCTTGGGTCCTTTAGTGAACCAGTGGTGAAACAAAACGTTTTTCATGGCACGAGCCACTTCCTTCCAGGTCAATGGTTTCCGGTCTCTTGATCCGCGCAACAGTGGGCGTAGCTCGTCACTTTCTCCTCCGTTTTGTCCCCAGCAAGACGAAAACAGGCTTTTTAGATTGGCTTTAAAGCCAGTGCCAGAAATAGAGAAACTGGCATTAGTAGTGTCATCAAGGTGACTGTCCTCGTGCGCTAGGATATACGGCTCTCTGAAACATAACAACGCCCACAACGCCACCACGATACCTCCAAAGAAAGACGTACCGATTAAAAAATAGAACGGTTTACCGTAGTCGTAGTCAAACGAGCTTGTCAGAGTTAATCGTACAGTTTTTGTGACATTTCCACCATCAGGTTTGTCCTTCAGTGCTATGCCGATGAACCAGGCGGCGCCCGAATCTTTCAGAGGAGGTACAGAAGCTTTAGACAGAGTAATCCGCCCCTTTTTATCAAAGCTTAGCCTCAAAGATCCGCCATTGTAATCAAGATACTTAATGTCGTTAGCTGCGACCTTTTTGCAAGTGTGGGACACTTTTAAGTAAGCTGAAATCGTTGAATTTGACTCCACGGTGATATCGAGTTGTTTCTTGGAGATTCCCTTCATTGGCTTGAACTGAAATATCTGCGATGGGGACTGTGTTGAGATGTCAAAGCTCACTTCTTTACCTAATGTCACATTCGGCACGTCATCATAAATTTCAGCAGTGTAACTTACGTTTGGGGTTCCTGTAAATTGCACCAGATAACCCTGGCCAGATTTCTGTGGGCACGTGCTCATCTTTCTCCAGGAGCCAGTAACAGGAATATCTAGCTGACCTAGCGAAGCCTCATCAGCATCATAGACTGCCACATGAAGTGCTCCTAGCAGAACAAAGAGATTAGCGGCAAATTAATTAGTTTCTAGAGAAACCTCTGTGCTGGTTTGCGTGCGAGGGAACAAATGCGTTGAGTCTTTGTTTGGGCATGACTCATTCAGCTTCATTCACAAGGCCCCGTCCACACTACGTGGGAGAAGTTTGAAAACGACGTCGTCACTCTGAAAACGCAGACGCCTAGTTTTCACGACAGCGCATCAAATGTTTTCCGTCCACACTACGCCGGAGAAATTTGAAACCGCAATAATCACCGGTCTTTTTAGATTTGAGCAAACCTCAGGCAGGCAGGGAAATCACATTATGATGTCATTATTATGTCATCGTTTTCGTCCAGATGAAAACGAAAAGCTGGGGTTTTCAAATTTCTCCGGTTTGAAGAGCAAAGAGCGTTTTTGAAAAAGGTCCGTTTTGGTAACGGATTACTGTAGAAGGTAGACCTCATCGTAAAAGTAAAGCTACATTTTCAAATTTCTCCTGCGTAGTATGGACGGAGCCTTAATTATCGAAGCCTGTTCCAGGCTCTCGGTCAGTGTGGACGATCGAAAAAGCGGGAGGGCGACGAGCGGGATCTGAGGTACGAGCGGGTATCCTTTTCTCTCCCAGACCCTGCTCGTCGACCGCTTGCTTGTTCCAGTTGAGCGATTTTATATCGATTCTAAGAATTGTAACGCAATACCGCTCACGCAACTCATTCCGACTGTCCGAAGAAATTGAAACTGGAAGCTTTCCGTGAATAGATGCCACTCGCGTCAGAAATTTGAAATTTTACAACATCGCTAAGTAAAAATTCGAAGGATTTTACAGTGATTACTAACTGTTGTGACGTATTTTAGAGACAAATCACATTTAAGTGTTGCTATATTAAATAGTCCGCGGAACTGGTTCCCTACCGATGGAAATTAAAATGAACCCCGTAAGAAAACGTAGAGAACAGTAACCTAACAGAAGCACTTTATATGCACTCCTCCCCAAGCAATAACAAGAGGAGAAACCCTTAGCCAACAATGAGGCACTTTCGGTTTGTGTAACATAATTTTTGTGTTCGATCGGTATATAAACTACAAGCGCATAAGCAACATTCTCCCAACGGTGTGAAATGAAATACAAACCAACCTACCGCGAGTTGCTCCATAAGTCTTGGCTTTAACATGTAAGAAACTTTCCTTTGAGTCCGTCCTTACGATACACGAGTGAGACAGTGTTCTGGAAAGCGGAAGTTGCCTAGCAAACGTGAGCGGAGTAATCGATGGCGACAAATTTTGCTCTGGTCCTTCTTTCAATTTCGTGCCATCAAAACTGCATTCATAAACAAGGCCTGCGCATAACACAGACCAAATCAAGCAGAGCAGCTGAGTAAAAGCCAACCGGAGCATGGTCGATCGTTTGAACGACCAAAGAGTGATGCCAGAATATATTTATAACTATACCTGTAACTTTGCTTTCAGAGCGGAACTTGATGCCGGAAACTACGAGTCACGTGAATATGAGAGACCAATAGGAAACCCGTCATTTTTCCGGGAAAACCATGCGTCTAAAATTGTTTCACGTCTCCCAATTTGTAATGCATACCTATATGGATCTTCTTTTAATTATGGACCACCTGGTTTAATTGATATTCAAAATGCTTTGTTTACTATGGTTTTGTATCGGCGTACGTCAGTGGACTTGTCACGCAATCAAGCTCCTGAGTTTATTTATTCAGTAAGATAACTTTTCATAGGTCTAGAATTACACTAAATAAATCAGTGGCAGATCCAGACTAGACCTTGAGCTAAGGAGGGAGGGGGTTGGGGGGCGGGGGGTTGTTTTGCTTGCCCTATCGGCTTTTCTTCTTTCTGTGATTTCTTCTTTTTTTACCCAAAATAAGGGGGGAGGGGTGGGCGGGCCGCCCGGGCCCCTCGCCTAGATCCGCCACTGTAAATAAAGTTGTAACTGACTGGTATGTACTTACCAGGGGTATCTAATCGATGATCAATGACATCAATGAATAATCAATGAGTAATCGATGGGTAATCAACTGATTATTCATTGATAATTGGCGACGATCAATGAGATGAGGTGAAACAAGGTTGCACGGTGTAATACTGAAAAGAACTCATTGCAATCGAGTGCTGAAAGGAAAACGTAAATCTTGGGGTTTTCAGACTGTGTAGTCATTTATAGGAAGCCCGTTTCGATTGCTCACCGTTTTGGCAGCCATTTTAGCGAAGACTAATGGTCACAAATACGCTAGAAAATTACGCAGAATAGTGCACTAAGTTACTCAGGTTTATTAACATCACTGAGTTTCAATGAAATTGGTTGCAAACAGTGTAACGAAAACGACCTACCGTATTTTCTTTACAATAAGTACGGTAATGCAATTGAGAGTCTGACCTCTGTAAAGACAACTCTGTACGTAACTCTACCCCTCTATAGATAGCACTGCAGTATGAATCATACCGGAGTACCCGCTCTTTCAGTTGTAATCGGAGTTGACAAATTAAAAAAAAAAATACTCTAAACAACGAAATTACCAAATGGCTTCCGTTTTTGTTACTTTCAAGTACCGTACAGGAAATCCGCGAAAAATTATTCCCAGGAGTAAAGTGTCGCGAAAATTTGTTCGCGCGAAACTCGAAAAATCCAAAATCCGCGAAATTAAACTCCCGCGAAAATTTCATGCCTCAAGGTATCCCTGATGCCCTGAGCTATGATTCCGGACAGATTCTTTTATTTTTAAGACCAACGCAGAGGATAAAATGTAACTAAAGACAGTTAATGAATATCTCAATTTTTCCGTCGTTACTTTACACTTGAATGGCCCATTGTGCGGTTTGTTTCACTACAACTGTTGATATTTTGAAATAAAATCAGTCCAACGGCTAACAGATATAGGGTCATATAGCGAGAGGGTGCTTGGATTGCATTGATTTTCAAAAAGACTTTCACCTCACTTAGTTTGGTAATTGGCCCTCAATTCTCCTAATCAGCATATATAACAAAGGGTGAACATTGTAGGGAGAATTACTTGTAAGATTCCAATCGAAGTTGACTGATCAGCGCTGTGTTCAATCATGCCAATGTCGTGATTATGTGCCAAAAAATAGTAACAAACACTGTAGGCGTGGTTTAAATTTCCTTCCGGTTTATCGAAAGTTATAACTGATCGGCTCTCTCGCGTAGACAAGGAGAGTGATGCGTGGAGCAAAGATATCTACAAGCGCGCAAGATAGAGAGAATTCTCGATTAACTGGTCGCGATACAAACGTAGAAAATAAGCGATGTATGCCATTTTGAATGTTCCCTGTCTGTTGTACGTCTGGGTGTCTTTCATGCTTAATCGGACTTCTGCGGAGACGCTTACAAATGCCCGCACTTCATTCCTTCAAGTGAAAAGATGGAATGTCTCAGAAACCAAGGGGCTTGGATTTCGCTTCAAAACTATCCTGGCAAATGCGCTGCTATTGTACATGGACGACGTGGGACAGACGAATTTCTTACGAGTTGAACTGTCTAAAGGGACAATACTATTGACATGCAGCCATGGAACACGATCCGGGGCAATGGCGGTCGAAGTCGGGGAAAATTTGAACGACTTAGCCTGGCATCAAGTTTTATTAGAGAAGAACGATGGTATAACGACAATCTCTGTGGACAATCGATGGAAATCAACAATAGAGAGCCCCGAGAAGACGCGATTAATCATCAAAAGTCCGATGTACTTTGGTGGACTACCGACTAAACTCAGCGCAAACAGACTCACCCAGCCTTCGGTGATTCTTCTGAGCAGATTTCTGGGATGTATAGCAGACATAGAATTGTTTGAGTACCCAGCAAGGCGAGGGAATAGAAGAACGGCGATCGTGGAGAACTCGGATGGAATAGCTCCTGGTTGTATTGACAAGTGTGAGAAAGAAAATACATGTCTCAATAATGGCACATGTCTGAACCGATTCATCACAACTAAGTGCGACTGTACGGCCACTGGCTTCAGAGGAGCCGCTTGCGAACAAGGTATCTTAAAACATGAAGTAGTGTGCCTTTAACCATAACAGCCTAATGTTTATTTAGCGATTTTTATCTGTGATATGCTCTAACTTGCACGAAAGGCACATTTGTTTCTGATAAGAAAACACTGAGAAAGAATGTTGCCATTACATATTTTATTACTTGCGGTTTCTTGCTAGCTTTAGTTATTCAGTAGTCTTTCAGTCGATTTTAAAACCCTTCTCGTCATAAACTGTCAGTACCGGCTCTCTTTATCGTAATATCAGAAGTTATTTTATAGCTTTTTATCAACTTTACAGGGAATTGTAGCATGTAAGCGGAAAAATCTTTCTGGAGTAGACATTGCAGCTCATTGCGTCAGCCGATACTCTGAGGTTGAAAGCTCAAGCGAGTGTCATCTTTCTTTTCCTGTTACAACAACAAAACCTTGTGCTTTGATTTTTCACATGAATCACTGCTTTACGTCAGGGCCATATACTTTTTCCCAGCCTCTTATGGCTCAAACCACTTGGACATTGTAATTAAAACGTAGTCGGGAGTCGTAAAATTGCAGAAGCAGTTCGGTTTCGCTATTATTTGATGTAATTTGTTTTCACACATTCGCCAATTTATAACATCACGCGATCCCATGTCTGGACCAGAGTAAATGTGTTCCATGTGCTCAACAAATCGCACGCATTAGGAGTCTATAGTTTAGACCGACCACAGCCGTGAACAAACGGATGATAAATACAATGTGAAACGTCTTGTCATATCAAAAGGTTACGCGAATTGCAGCACAGTGTGTTAAATTCCATATTAGTGCTGGCGGGGTTCCAACTGAAATAGAGAATAGTATACCCATCGTGTATGGTTCTTTAGAGATTAGAGACATAGATCTAAACACTCCAGCATTCATGTTATAAGAAAATGCACAAAAGTTATGTTATGTTATTTCTCGAGATATTTCTCGTGATGTTATCAAAGGATTGTTTGGAAAATAAAAAGATCGGGACCAGAAGAGATTGCTTTGGAAGAAATGTTGAGAATGAACATTGAACCATCAAATTTTCAACCAGAGCTGACATTCAGAGAAATAATTAGAAATCTGAAAGGAAAATTGAAATGACAAGGTTAGCAACACAGAGGAAGGTGTAATATATTTCACCGTTACCTTGCTAACGATCTTTCACTCAAATCGGAATTTCTATTTCGCACAACGTTGTTGATGTTGTGGCGTAAGTTTCCAATGATTGCTGGTTAATCCAAGCATTTTGCGGTCAGTTCAATTTAAATCTGCTCGAGAAAGTTCCCATGTCCCCTTTGAGTTTTTCATTTGGCCAAACTGAGAACAAACGAACGCAGAAGCGATTTCAGTCATTGAAGTTAATACAGGAAAAATTAAAACCATAATCTGTTAAAACGAAACTGTTCTTCTAACAGGTCCTAGCAAACGTGACTTCCTTCAGCAAGTTTGGATTAAATTTAGCAGTTGTTTGAGGAACTGCCAATCGATATTGGAGCAATATACCCCCAACGGTGTAAATATTAGCGGAATAAACATCCTGTTTGACTGTAAATCGCCCTTCGAGGGGGTTAGTGGTTATTTTCCTTTGCATGTGATCCAGGTACGCCCTGCAGGCCTATGTCTTTTGTAATGATCGGATTTTCTGATAAGCAGACCTCTTAGATCGCTCAAATTATTTTGAATCATGATGGCGGTGATGCGTAATCGGTATAAGTTGTTTCAACGAGGCTTTTTACAAATGTTTCAACAGCTACCAATCTCTCCATTTCCCAATGGATTAAACACTCTTTTATTCAGTGTGCTACCTGTGGCCGTGGTTTCGCCGCGACCAGGACTGTGTGTTTACTTAACTCTAACTCATGAAAAAGAAGGATCCTTCTTCTATTTATATCATTACGCCATGCTCACTTCAACGAGTGGAAGTGTTGTGTGACAGGGTAAAAAAAAACGCTATCTAGTCACGACATTTTATTACACTGTACCAGACTATTCCATATCGACTTACCACTAAGTGTCCTTATGCTTACATTCACAGCACGTCCGGTTCTTGGTCTTAGCCAATCAGATTACGTGGTGTTCAATCGTTCCGAAAAAGGCATCTCAACGCGACATGATCGAATCATTTTGCGATTCAAAACAGCCAGTCAAAATGGTTCACTTTTGGTGAGCGGCCGTGGAAGGGACTATTTAGGAATTGAGCTAAACCGCGGCTCCCTCCTCGTACGATGGAACCTTGGATGGGGTGAAATCTACGTACACTTGAGTGACAAAGTGATCAGTGATAATGCTTGGCATTCCGTTGACATTCGAAGAGACCAACGTCAGCTTGACTTAGTAATTGACGGAGCCTTTCACGTAAGGAGGAGTTTTCCGGGAACATTTATATCGTTTGACCTTAAACAAGGTGAGGGGGACGTCCTGATCGGTGGAATGGGGACGAGTGGTTTCTCTTGGAATCAGCGTTTGCCAAGAATATCATTCGTAGGCTGTTTTCAGGAAATAAATTTCAATAATGTGGACATCCTTCAAGAACTTATTAACGGGAAAGAGGGCTTCACAACCCAAGGTCACCCAAGGTGGAGTTGTGAGAGTTCACAGGACCTGCCTCCAACGACTGTCGCAAAACCATCAACTACACCTCTTGTAACCTCAGAACAAACAACGGAAGCAGCGGTAACAAGTAAAAAGAGGGTTCAACCTATCACTTCATATAAAACCGCACGGATGGTAACCACCAAGGATTATACACACGTGTCAGCGGTCAGTTTTTCTGGAAATTCAATAATGCCTTGCTCAGATGACGAAGACGATTGCAGATCAGAAGGGTCCGGATCGGAAGAGAACTCGGGTGAAAGTGGTTCGGTGGTAGAGGAGTCGGGCATATTTTCCGAAGTCTCAGGGGATCGTGAGATTAACGAAAACAAAATCCCGAATAACAACAGCAAGAAAAATTTTTTAAAAGGGCTTCCTTCCAAGGCACCCGAGGCTGAGACCGAAGGCGAGTCAGACATTTCGCAAACGCCCTGTGTCGGAGACGACGAAGATGCGTGTGAGAATGTTTATGAATCAGGCCAGGGTTCCGCTGAACCAGGCTCCGCGGGCGGAAGTAGTGCCTCCCCTCGTCCTAGGACCTTGCCGCGTGACGATGGTAACAATCAAGTAAAAAAACGCGTTACAGTAAAACACGACAGCAGTAAAAAATGGACGCTGATCGCTGGCATTATAGTAGTGGCGACCGTGCTCGTCTTGTTTTGCATCTTTGCTATTTGGTGGCTCTGTAAGAACAAAAACAATCCTCAATGGACAGGAATATATAATGGCAGCAGAGAAACATGTCTACAAGCAGAAAATACAGATGTCTAAAAGATAGACTGAAAACTGTACTTCCTTTGATGCATGAGTTCTTTGTTGCCTTTTTGATGTCTCATGCTTACATCCGATGTCAAACTGTTTTTCAATTTATTTGGCCTCAAAAAATTCTACGAATTGCGCCACTTGTAGAAGGAATCACACGCAATCTTCTGAAGATTGTCGTTACTAAGCAACCTGACTTACCTTAATGGCTTGTAGTCGCATCTATCTGGTATAAACAAAACAAACTAGACTTCCCGAATCGCACACTTTTTAACCGGTTTAAGACACGTCTGAGACTGGGTTCTAAAAATTCCATATTGATGACGTAGTTTAACAGAGATCTGTGTTGTGTTTCTGACTGGTTGTTACTTGCGCGCGAAAATTGAGTGTAAACCAATCAGAGATCACAAGTGATCAAACACGTCACGAGTACGAAAAGAGCTTTAAAGTAGAGACAACAAACCGCATCTTGAACAGACTCATTCGTTAGCTCTTGGTGACCCTTGACCAGAAAAGAAATAAATAACTTATAAAATGATTTTGTGTACCCAGAGCGCACTATGGAATGGAATGTTTCGTTCAGCTCAACCAAACTTCGTCGGCCACAATAAAAATGTGAATTTTGAGAAGGGTTATATGATGTTCATTAGGGTCTCTAAAGAGCTAAACTGACGTCATAGATGTTAGCCAATTCGAAAACATTGTCTCTGTTCAAAGAGGGCTTTCGTAACCGGATCTCAATTGCCTCCGTTATGCGACGTTTGAACGTGTTGCTTTCTATGGCAAGAACGTTTGTTTTGCTAGAATCCAACGAATGTCCCGTGGGCTGGCAATGTTCATACATGGCTAATGAATTCCTCGGAAGATGTTTCTTTACTCTAGATTCTAATAAACGAGAGGTTTCGCCGGCATATTCTTTGTCGCAATGGATGTAATAGACTGCTCTGCGGTTTTTAAGGTTTTCTGTTTTGTCCTTAACATGTACTAATTGCGATCTCAGAGTATTAATATGCTTGTGGACGAGTGTGTACTTTCAAAAAAAATTATTGCGCTATGAGTACAGAAAATTATGTTACATTTTAATCATGATTCCAGGACAGGAAGACGATATTTTTGATTAGAAAAGAAATAGCCCGTATTTTTATTAGTAGCTAGTTGAACGTAATGTCTACATTATCCCAACTTGAAATAATTTCCATGCCAATATTCAAAGACTTGTAATGTGACTGACAATCGGTCTCAGGATTGTAGTGGGCGTTTTAGTGTTGGACGGTTTGTGCTTTACAGAGAGTTCCATTCTTAAAGGCATCTTTTATATTCGATGAGCAATGTGTTTGTAAATATTTCTCACAAAGTCCACATGTATAACGAGTTTAGGAACTTCTCAGTGTAGTTAAAATGCCATATGAATGGTATTGATAAATTGAAACCAAACAGGTAACATCGATCGCAAGGTGTATTAAAGTAATTTATCTGCATCAAAAGTGCTGACCTGCGGTGATTACGTACAGGGCAGATCAAACTCCGCTCATTAGACCATATTCGTATTCTCGGTAATTGAGTAACTTGCAATTGAGGCTAATGTGGCGAGTCTTCAAATGCAAATAGCATTTTTTTTAATGACATTCCCTCGCATGAGCCCGCACTGCAAGCTAGTTCCAGTCCAATACCGAGAATACGAATATTGTCTATTGAAAGGTGAATATATAAACGATGGTCTCCATTTGGCGCGAAAATATGCCAGGATATTTGTCTGCGGACATTATCTGTTCCGCGAAGCGAACAGTTTTCCGAAAGCGTAGCTCGAAGAAAACTGTGAGCTTTGAGGAACAGATAATGTCCACGGACAAATATGCGAGCATATTTTCATGCCAAATCGAGGCTATATTGTTTATTATCCTTCAAATATTTTTCGCAACACACGCGGTTTTGAAAATTGGGGAATATCCGCGGATATTCCCTAGTTTTAGCTGAGGAATATTCGGTCACGTGACGCGTTTAGACCAATCGCGCGCGAGCGAAAATATTTGATGGATTATAATTACTTACTTGATGTTATGCGAACATTAGGGGAATTGAAGAGCTTCCCATTTTGCTGATGAATATCGGGAAGGCAGGCGGGCCAAACATGTTTTGCCCTCCCAACCCGCCTCCTTATGGATGCAAAAGGAAGGGCCAACCTTTCCCTACACGTGCAAGAAATGGACGAACGCTGACACCTTCACTTGCACTTCCCTTTGTGTACCTCTGGATCCACCACTAGTGATTGCTGAGCACTCACTAAAAGTTCCTGTGATACCGACAACAGAGTACTCTGCCTACATGTCCAAAGTTAATTCACAAATAAAAATAGCACATTTCAATAAGAAACACTGAGATCCAACATTAACATATTTATGGGTCATTTATTTATATGTTTAAAACATTACAAAAACCGCAATCTTGAGTTTAAGTCATAGCTACCAAAGATTACAAGAACTGATATCACACGCCTAGTAGTTGTGAGATTGATAGAAAATATCGGGCAAAAACCCATTATCAGCTAGTGGTGTTTTTAGTTAATTCTCTGTGGTATAATACGCATATGTAGTACATGCATGAAGACATAACGTTGTTTATCCAGTTTCAAAATGAAACGTGCTATATATACAAAGCAGGTGATAATATTTGAAACCATTAAACAGTAAACCAGCAAAGCTACAGTAACTTAGGTAATAAGTGTTCAAAAAAGCTACACTGATGACCAATATCTGAGTACACTTCGATATCAAGTAACTTGAGGTACTTTATGTGTACCTCATTGTACTGCGTCCGAGTTAAACTAGCAAAACTACAGTAAATTAGGTAATAAGTGTTCAAAAAGGCTACACTGATGACCAATATCTGAGTACACTTCGATATCAAGTAACTTGAGGTACTTTATGTGTACCTCATTGTACTGCGTCCGAGTTAAACTAGCAAAACTACAGTAAATTAGGTAATAAGTGTTCAAAAAGGCTACACTAATAAACAATATTTGAGCACACTTCGATATCAAGTAACATGAAGTACTTTATGCGTACCTCATTGTGCTGCGTTTACTTATTAAACTAGCAAAACTACAGTAAATTAGGTAATAAGTGTTCAAAAAAGCTACACTAACAAACAATATTTGAGCTCACTTCGATATCAAATAACATGAAGTATTTTATGTGTACCTCATTGTACTGCTTCATTAAACTAGCAAAACTACAGTAAATTAGGTGATAAGTGTTCAAAAAAGCTACACTAATAAACAGACTTCGATATCAAGTAACATGAAGTACTTCCTGTGTACCTCAATGTAATACGTTATCCGCGGGCCAGTCCCGGGCTCTGGCAGGTGGCGGTTTAGTGAGTTCCACTGGAAACCTAACTAGTACAAAAAGTTGCCTTCGCAATCGTTTGCCAAGAAACATGATACTGAATTCTTTGCATTGTTAATATCATTACAGTCGAACCTCCCGTAAGCGCTTACGGTAAGTGGTCGCTTACGAGGGCTTATACCATATTGGGTCAAAATTTTGTCTCATTAGCATATGGTAACTGCAGAGATTTACCCCATGTTTTAAATATTTTATTCATGTGAAAAGTCAATTCCAAAAAAAGAAAAAAAATCCGCTTCTTCTCATTGAGAAAATTCCTTCCTCAGGAATGCGATAATGTTACAATACCTTATTAACCAATTTTCGCTCTATTATCTGTCAAGTGGTCGCTTACGGGAGGTTAAAAAAAAAACAAACAAACAAAAGACAAAAGAAAATTTCAAACTTTTAGTTCTAAAAGTGGTCGCGGTCGCTTACGAGAGTTGGTCGCTTACCAGAGGTTTCAAATGTAATGATTTGCTTTGGAAGCTTGTGGTATTTTGGAAAACCGGTCGCTGATGAGAGCGAGATGTTCGCTCACGACAGGTGGTCACAGCCGGAGGTTTGACTGTGTACTTCCTGTGTAGCTTTTATTTAACCCTTTTTGGTCAAAGATGTTCTGTAAAGTATTTTCACTATCCGTAATACTTCGTTTGTGCGATATGAAGACAAACTGCCAAGTCATTTTCAGAGTGATGTTCGTGCTGTTTCTGATTGGATGATAAGAAACGTACGTTTTGCGAGCACGTCCATGAACACCTTGCTGCGTCATAAACGTTTTCGAAGAAGCCAAAATTACTTATTACAAATCCCATCAACAATCTTTGATGTGGGTTTTCAGACAAATATATTACGCGCGTTTTTTCCTTCACTCGCGGCTCATAGACATGACCAAATACACCGTCATAAGTAAAGCGTGAGATGACAAGATATGCCACAAGTCATGGTCATCAAAAAAACCCCTCGTGATACAGTCTTGGTTTAGATTTCGGGATTTTTCAGGAGTTTCCGCCTTATCCGTTGTTCCTTTCTCAAAAAACAAATAAAAAGCATAACTCCACAAACTTAACATTAGCAAGACATAAATAATTCCGCAAACTAAATAACGTTCGCATTCCAGGCGTTTGCGTCTGCATTGAGCTACAAACTTCGTAAGAATGGCAATAACGCTTTCTGCAATGCAAGAAATCAAAAATGCTTGAGAAAGATTACTATTAAAACAAATGAGAAAAACAATTGGGACAATGAAACCAACGGCAAAGCCAATTGACATAATAACGGCATTGTTCCCATTATCTCGGTCAGCTTTAAACAGTTTTAATCCGGCCCAAATAAAAACACCTACCAACCAGAATCCCAAAGCGACGAAAATAAATATTTCTATTAGAGTAGGTAATCCTGTTTCGGAATGACGGACTGCCCCAAGGTAATTGAAAATTAAAAGTGGAACTAAAAAATAAAGGAAAAAATTTGCTGCCCCAACAGGATCTTTAGCGGTACCATTGTACAACGAAATGACAATCAGTCCAGCTATAACAAACATAAAAGCAGTATCGAACTGAAATGTCAACTTACTTGGGCAAAGATGGTAAACTAGGGAAAAAAGACCTTCAAAAATCATTGCCCAGGCAAAAGCGTATCCAATGGAAAATACATGTTCCTCTGGCTTGGAAAGATTTGTTTTAGTAAGCCTTTCTTTCCGTTCCCAATAGTAAACAAATGTAGCTAAAATCAGGCCATGAATAATGTACACTAAGTTACTTATCATTAAGTTAAATGGTATATCATGCCACTGACTTACTCTGTAGCAAAAGTCATTGTAATAACAGATGTCTCTATCACCTTCGTCTTTCATTAGATGCCAGTTGGCAAAGACAAACTGACCAGCACCGATCATCAACATAAAACCCACAATGGCAGCGGTGTACGAATGCGTCGGCTTAATAGTCTTGATTTTATTGACGAGAGGACTGCTTGCACGTGGCTTCCTTCTGGATGAAGATTGTTGAGGCTGATTTCCCTGACGTGAGAGTTCAGTTTCAGTGCCTTGAGATTTATCCGTGTTCTGGTGTAAACGCTGAATGCAGAATGCCCATGCTAATGATATCAAAAGACCAGCAACTATTGACAACAACACGAAGAGAGATATTGTTCCACCATAGGAGTAATCAAATGATTTGTTCAGTTCTAAAGTGACAGACTTTTTTGCATTAAACGGTGTTTCTCCTGTCGCATTCTTAATTGCAATTCCAATAAACCAGCTGGATGTGGAATCAGTCAAAGGAGGAACAGAGACCTTGGACAAAGTAATCCGTCCTTTCTTTGCAAACGAAAGACGAATTGACTCACCCTTGTAGTCCACTTCGTCAATATTGTCCTTTTCGACATCCTTACAAACACGTGACACTTTCAAATAAGCTGGCACGTCACCTGACTCAGAAGTAACAGTAACATCAAGCTGTGTCTTTGCGATGTCTTCTGGTGGCAAGAACTGGAAGACTTGAACATTCTCCGGGGTGACTCGCACCGTTTGTGGCTCATTTAGTTTTATCCTCCGTGGTGAACTATCTATTTGTACTGTAAAAGAGAGGTTTGGAGACCCTGAAAATATTAAATGTTTATCTTGGACTTCATTGCTGTAACGAGACGGGCAAACGATAAGAGAACTCCAATCAGCTTCAGACGTGGATACGTCCAAATGTCCCAATATCCGCGACTCGTCTGTTCCATATACTGACACGTGCAGGAATCCTGTTCAACAAAATGATTTATTTGTGAGTGGATTGCAAAAACAATTGGTCCACACGAGTAGGAAAAAATTAACAATTAACCACAGTCAATTCTCGCTTTGGGACACCCCACTGTCACAGACAGAAGCTACATCCCCGGCCGAAACTACAAAGAAATGAAATGTATGGAAACGACTTCCGCCGTTATTACAGACAGACGCTACATCCCCGGCCGAAAAAACAAAGAAATGTATGGAAGCCACTTCCGCTATTGCAGAATTACACTAAAGTATACGTAGTCCCAAAGGAATATCTTTTTTGATCTTCTCTCGTTATAACAGACAGCTCGGACGTGTTGATTGACATTTGACACTTAAATAAAGTTGTTATTGTTATTATTATTAACTCTGTTCGCGCGAGTGCGCGAGTGCGCGGGTGCTCGGGTGTGTCGGCTTGCTCGCGCGTGGAATCCGTGGTGTATTGCCTGCCACATTAATTTGATGATATTCTAAGCTTGTTGTAAAGGCGATGTACTGTTTGCTTTGCTTTAGCCGACACTTTTCCACACGAATTATCCATCGAAGGAATTTAAAATGCTTTTCTTGCTGTCGTTGTTCTCAATGAACTGTATTTATACCGACAACTATGCTGAGACAAGGGGCGCTTTCCATTTGACAAAAAAATGCGGTTTGGATTTCGGGAAATTTCCAGTGGCGAATAAAACAGCATTTTTCGAAATTTCGGGAAAAGGAGGCAAACCTTGCGAGGTATGCCAAAAGTTTTAAAGATTTCTTACCGGGAATTTCTGTTCCAGCTGATTTCCCCGGCGGATTTTTCGGAATTTTCGATTAAATGAATCGCGTTTTGGGAATTCATTTAAGAAACTTTCCAAGGAAATGTTCGTACCATTTAGCCCGGCTACGAAAGTTCGGAAAATTTTGGTTGAATAGAAAGAGCCCAAGAATCGTATTCTCTTAGAAAGCTAATTTATTGTATTCTTAAAGAAGTCGACAGATCAATCGTAGCCTCCGCGCTCCCTAACAGACAGGTTTGTTTAGTGTTTCCTCAGCAGAGAAAGTCAGGCTGAGTAGTGACTATAGTAATTCTCGTTATAAAGGAACTAACAAAAAGAGCTTCAGCAAAAGTTGGCATTCAATGTACAGCGCGCAATTATTAAATTACTAAAATTCTGTTGAACAACAGAACGGAGGTCATTTTATTGTAACCCTTGATAAAAAAAAAAAAAAGCTCTCCCTTGGCAAAGCTGTTGCACGCAAATTTAGTTTCGGGTGTAAACTTGCTACGCGCCCCAGACAATTTCAAACGTTTCGGTTTATTAAATAAAAATCTTCACCTCGTGTTCGTCTCGCTCAATATCAGTGCCTGATTTAAAATACAACTGCTTTCGCGTGCACACATGGACGCTCTGATGGAAAGTTATAATTATGTTTAGTTCGAAAGCAGTTCAAGCCTCGAAAGTTCAGATGCATGCGAGTTTAACACCTAAACGCAGACCGTGCGACATATCCTCACCTTTTGATTCTTTGTTTCTTTTAGCTCTCACTTGTAAGAAATGATTTTGATGATTTTGCCCGTCTGTCTCCACAAAGCAGGAATGGCTGATATGCTTGAACGCTGCAAGCTTGGCAGTGAATTTCGCGGTCATTTTCTGGCCTTCTGTTGTATTTATCTTTCCAAAGGTGCAGTCTGCAAACATTTTGGCTTGAACTGCAAATGGCCATGCTATCACAAGCAAGGCAGTGAACAGAAACGTGGCAATGCGAACGCCCATGCTGAAACGCAGGAATAGAAATCTGTCTGCCTATATTGTCAAGAGCCCCGACTGTGTGACGTCAACGCACGCAAGCGTGAATCACCTCTAAGGCCGTGCGAACACAAAAGCAAACCAAGAAGCAATTTGCATAGGTTAGCACTTGCACTGGATCTTTTATGCTTGAGTTAAACTAATACTTGTAATTGCTGCGCTTGTTTCTTAAGCAGTGTGAAACGGGAAAGCTAAACTATCAGTCCCATGCCCCTCCGGTTAGATTTTAACTAAGATGGCGTCTCTCCGTACCGTAGACCTCTAATGCACCTGAGTGTGCGTTGATTTGTGGCCAGGCCTAAAGCGCGTCCTCTTGAAGAGGAGAAGAGAAAAAAAAGGCTAAGCCAGCTTATCTCAATATGGCCTGCTTCCAAAGATTGCAAGGGATGTCAAGAAACAGTGCACAACAAAGACGAATCGCCCTGTTATCAGTTTCTTTCTCAAAGATGGAGCGGATTACTTTGGTCAAGGTCTCTTTTCCTGGCTCGACTTCTTCCATTCTCCAGTTGGTTCGTGGGCATAAACTGGCTGATTTTATATTTGATCACTCCGATATTGCCGCGATCGTATGCATTTTAACTGTAAGACAATAGACCAATTTCGATATATTAAAATTCAGCCTAAAACAATGGACATCAGCACGAGGCTCTGGGGAATAAACCCCACAAACTCTGTTGTTATTTCCCGGAGCCTCGTACTGGGAGGATGAGTGTTTCAGGGAATGCAACAGGAACATCTCCAGAATACGATTTACCAAGGCTCAATTGGTTTATGTCTTTTGATGTTACATCCACAGACACTGAGACACTTTTGTGACCGTTATTTACTTTAATATACATATAATTTTAATTACAAAATAGGTATTTAACGTATTTGGCAGATATAGAAAAACGCGTAATCTTTGTCACAATAACTTACAATAGTACATAATTATCGAGTGCGTGTCAATGCTGAAACTATCCTTAGTTACCACTTACCGTACAATATATTTTCTCCTTTATTGTCAATACCTACGTACAAAGTTAATTCAAATGAAGACTTGAGTGTTGTCAGATTTCCAGATCATATAAATTATGTTCAACCACTAAGAAATTGTGTAATTGATTATCGAGAAAGTGATTCATTCGCCAAGTCAAAGATAATGCACTAAACTAAAGGAGCCTTACTTGAGCAGAATATCAAACTACGTTTGACTAAACACATTTATCATTTTCTCTCCCGAAACAATTGTAAGGACTGGCTTCGTTCAAAAACTTATTCATCTCCCGCAATGGCAAACCACGCTGTACTTTCTCACTGTTTAAGATTTAATTTGTGTTAAATTTAAAGCCGATCAAAAAGAAACTCATCAAGGGCATTTTAATTAAGAGCAATTTAAACTAGACCGATAGATAGATAAGGGGCCGATCATTATTTAACGCCTGTAGGGGGGGGGGGGGGGGAGGGGAGGCGGAGGATATTGGGGAGATCATTTGATTTTAATGATTACAGAAGGGGGGGATCAGTCATAACTGAGAGCCCAAAAGAGGGGGGTGGTGTGCTAAATGTTACATGCCCACAAAGACGCGGTGGACGGCTATTTGACACTCTAAAAAGTAACTTTGCAGTTTTCAAGCACTTGGGATGGTTAGTTGCTGATATATGTCAACTGACATCAGTCACAGGATTCTCAGTAGAACGGCGGAATTTCACCGGCTGTAAAATCGAATGTAGCCGCCTGTTTCGGTTGTTAAAATTTGTAACTTGAATTTTTTATTAAAATTTGTAAACGTGATCATAAACAACTCATTTTCCGCATCACTTTGCCCCCCAGAATGCATGAAATCGCATCTTTGGTAACCTACAATTTCAAAATTTTCCAGGGGGTCTGACCCACCGACCCCCCTAGGTTGGCTTGGCCTTCGGGCCCCGCGTTAATTTGCGCCACTTGCCATGCTTTACTGGACGCTTGTGAAAAGTTCTGCTAAGAACCCTGGTCAGACATCGGGATCCAGACTAGCAAAAGACACGGATCAAGAGACTGCACCATGGCGGCTTCAATGATACCATAAAGTACGTCATAGTTAAAAATATTACTTTCATATGACCGTTAAAAGCACTAAATATACACGTCGAAAGATGAATATGCGTGCGAAGATATGGGGGATCACGAAACTCCTCAATAATTATGAGGGGGGATCACTTCAATAAAATAACATTTAAAGCGGGATCAGCTAAATGTTACTGTCCTTAGCCGGAAATCCCTGGACACCCTGCCCCCCTCCCCCCCCCCCCCCCCCCCAGCGATAAATAATGACCGGTCCCTTAAACCTTCATTTCTACACCATTAGAATTAAAGCTCAAATGCTTGTAAGGAAGACTCATTGTGTGTTTTTTGTGTGTGTTCGTCAGAGATGATCGCGGGCGCACCGAGACACCCACCTCTGGAAACTGAGCGTGCTTGTGGGGTAGTGCGCTAGAAACATAAAATGCTAAGGATTCAACTGTAAAGCGAGTTACTAAAATAAATATAATCAATTTACAGGATATGCATTGCGCAATATATGTTATGATTTTCAAATTAAAATTTGCAAACGTTAGACAAGTAATATAAACCTCGTGTTGTTCCATAATGCACTTTTGTACTTAGGTGACACGTCAAACAAAAAACCGTTCAATTTTCTTTGTCCATGACTTATCAAAGCAAGCCTCATTATTGTGCCACGCCGTTAGTTGACTTTTCAGGTAGAAGAACTGCTCATCAGACCACATTTCGCTGAGAGCCTGGACTCTGGTATCCCAACGGTTGAGCCTGCTGCCCTGTTCTACAGCGGAGTCATTCTCCTTCTTCACTGTAACCTTGCCTTTCATGATCACCTTTGCTGTGTTTGGCTCACCTTCTTTGATTGTGAAGGTTTCAGTTCTAACGTCATCGTAGATAGTGTTTGTATCTTTCAGAAGAACACACCCAAGGTCTTTGGAAACCGACAGTTTGTATTCATCAGACAGTTGACAAATCTCTAGAGTCCTTTAAAAAATAGACCAAAAATCAGCTTAGCTTTCGCTTTTGACGTTCTATAACGATCCATTTGGTTCTTTCCTGTTTAGTATCACTACAAAATTCATGGGAAGCAAAGAGTGATAATATCGCGAAAGCAAATATATGCCATATTCGTACTCTCAGTATTGGACTGGGACTAGCTTGCAACTGAGGCTAATGCGGGGAGTGTTTTGAAATGCAAATGACATTTATCTCTTTTCAATGATATTCCTCGGCATAAGCCTCCATTGCAAGCTAGTCCCAGTCCAACACCGAGAATCCGAATATAGCCTTTTTTCCAGGAGACATGCACAGAATAGTTGCTTGAGCCTTGTTGCTGGGAATGGAAGCTCAAGTCTAAAGTTAAGCCGTTGAAATCCTTCAGTATCATGTTATTGTTACAATACAACTCCACGAAATAACGTTACAATCTTTCAAACACTCACCGCCACCTAACATGTACAGTACAATCCTCTCACCTTGTCATCTGGGGTTTTCTCCGCCATTCTACAGGTAATGTGGCATGTTTTTATTCTGGATCAGAAGGGTCAAGCCCACGCAACTGGGCATCCCTTCCACGTACTTCTTCATTTAATACCCGAACCGGAAGTAGTAGCTTACTCTTACATCCGGTCTGTATCGAGAGGAATGACGAGTGCGGAGAAGGCCAGACTTACGGCCAGTAGACTGAGGAGAGCGCCAGACGAATTTTATGACCAGCGGCTACAGTGTAGGCGGTGGAATCAAATTTAACCTGCGCTTGGAAGGTTTCATCAGGCTTCTGAGGCTGGATATCCTTTGGTGAATGACCACGAGGATGGGTCAGGTTTAGAACGCCTGCCAGGAAATCGAACAATATGCGAAATTCGAACTTATTCAATGAATGTTTGAAACAATATGCGAAATTCAAGCTCATTAAAATCAATGATTAAAAGTTGTCCGTCTCACAGATCGTGGTAAACTGAAGCGAATGTGAGGAAAGCAATAAAGGACAGCAGCTGACAGCTTCCCTGATCCGGCTGACTAGTTTCGCTATTATTTTTTCTATGTTTTTCACTCGTTCCTTGCAATCCATGAAGCTCTGCGTCCGTTGCGATAATTCTACAATGCTGAAGAGTGCAAACGTGATGAAATCAGTTTCAAAAATATGATTTCTGTATTTTTTCGAGCAATTTCAATTTCCGAGGCCAGGAATGAGTATGAACTCTTAAAGTTGAATAATTATAATAATTCGAAGAATAAGACATGTGTACATATGTACAGATCCACACAGTGCAAACGTCGGTTAAAACGCTTAAAGCACGATGATGTTAAATTGATGGGTTTTTTTTTAATAACCGCGATTTGTTAGACTGGTTTTTGCTTTCTTTGTGGCATTTTGGGCTCAGACTGCATGTCTGGATTCGACAATTTAAGGTATTAGGGTCGGCTCTTGATGTGTTGACATACCTCTTGTAATAAGCGAAGACTCTCCAGTCGGAAACACATCACACAGTCGGCATATTTCGCGGGTCTTTGTTTCACGATTTGGGTGCAAAATTATTTTCTTGGGAAATTAATTTTCGCGAAAATGAAAAAAAAAAAACATTTTATTTCGAGAATTTTATCATTATTTTACACTTCTTATTGCTGAAATCATCAACTCATAACAAAACCAAACTATAGAAACCCCATCGTGTACCATAGGCATAGTCAAAGACATTATGCTTATGCTTATGGTTAACGTTCTTTGCAATCCACCGTAGGAAAAAAGATGGCGGCTGTTCATTTTACCACAATGCCTTGCGAACCTAACACAGCCTATAAGGCACTAAGCAAGCCAAATGTTTATAATATTTGTCCCTGTACAAAGGACATTGAGTAGCCTGGGTTTGAAGATTTAATAACGTTTCTGTACGTTTTTATAAACGTTTTCAAAGTTGTCGTGCGCTAAGAACTGTGGGTAAATATCCTAGTTGCCATCTTTTTTCCTGTTACCGTGAATTAGACTAAAGCTATGTGTACCATTGGCATAAAGGTCTTAGACCTCTAATCAATTTTTAGGGCGAGCTCCATGTCAGTGAACGGGTCTTTTGGAGGGAGATCCGTTTGTCCATCTAAGAGGCCAGAGATCCCGGCTTTCTCCCATCCTTTCGCGATGTGTCACATACCAACAGGACTACTCAGGTGGTTGTAAAGGTCCACCAACCAGACGGCATAAAGTGGTTTTAGGACTGTTAGTCGCAGATCCACATTAATATTAGTGCTGTCGCCTCCCGATTCTATCTGCTGCTTTACTTAGTCCGAGTACCATGTCGAGAAGTTATCCTTCATAAATCTTTTGGCCTCCCCATTGACGGTGAGGTCCAGAGGCTGAGAGAAGTGGGTCATGTTGGCGGGCACCGACATCGTCAGCCACAATCCGTCGTAGGAAAAAAGATGGCGTTTAGTACATTTACCCATAATTCTTAGCACACGGAAACTTAAAAAACGCCCATTAAAACGTACAGAAACGTTCTAAAACCTTCAAACCCAGCGTACATAATGTCGATAGCACAGTGGTAAATACTGCAAAAATGTGGCTTACCTTCTACTTTACGGGCTGTGTGAGGTTCGCATGGTATTGTAGTAAAATGTACAGCCGCCATCATTTTTCCTACAGAGGATTGCACGGCACAATTGCACAAGATACTGCTGAGTTAAAGTGTTGTCGGCCAAGAACCTCAGACACTGCTATTTGTGCTTTCAGGAAGGTTTCCGCAAATGATTCTGGGCTCATTTACCAGGAGCTTGCAATTTTCTCGCGATCTCTCGCATAACAGCTTGAAATAGACCCTTTTCATAAATGGCTGCCAATTATAAATTCTTTTGTAAGTATTAAAATTAGCCTGCCTAACCTCGTTCTTGACTTGATAATTCAAAAGAATTTTTACTCCCAAACGAGTTTAGTGAGGCTAATTTAAATACATACAAAAGAATTTTAAATTGGCAGCCATTTATGAAAAGGGTCTATAACTTTGTTCGGTTTGCCTTGTGGCTTCGTTGGTAGCATCACAACTTGAATCTTTGATTCCCCGAGCCGCCGATGTATTACAGGATTACAGTTTTGTTTACATGGATTATCGCTCTTTTCTTATGCCACCTCGTCTAATTCATTTAAAAAATTCACAAACACGTAACGATGTTCTTAACACCACGACACTGGACTACGATTCGATGTATTAAAACCATGCATAACTAATTTTTCTAAGAAATCGCGCAATTTCCCGTACTTTTGTGATTCAGTCCGCAAATTCACTGATACGCTGTAACGCCAGTCTTCCTTACCTGATTTGCATGAACATAACTTTCCATGTGTGAAATTTGATAAAGTTTAAGAAAATAACAAAATTACTTGCATTGCTTTGCTTGTTTTAATTTTTTGTCGTAAAACGTCGATCCAGAACAGTTTTGACTAGCGTACTAATTGTTACTGCTGGGTTCCCTGTGAAGACATATTTAGATTCGCGCATGCGTGGAGGTGGCCTCTTCAAACGGTGACCACGAGGCTACCGAGTTAAAATCTCAGTTATGTCAAGTTTTCCTTGGTTTTTAGGTCAGATTTAGTTCAATTTGTCAGTGTTTTTCTGAGAATTCTACGGTCGTGATATCGTGGCGTCATTGTCAGTTGTTCTCATGGCCTATCGTGAATTAAACGTTCTGGTTAAAGTGAATTTGTCCATGGTTTGTCGCCGTTCGCAGCTACACTAATGATGCAAACGCATATAATATTACGTCGATCGATAGTTGAAATGTCCTCTTCCCCACCACTGGAAGAGAGCGCGTTGCGTGATCCCGGATCTCAAAAGATTCCGTTAAAAAATATTCTTTCCCCTAAGATCTACAAACACCTGTAATATCATTTCAGACCTTGGGCCAAGTGAACGCAACGAAGGCATTAGAAGACGCAAAAACAAGAAAGAAAAACAACAACAAAAAATACACATAAGCGCAGGTGGTGTAGGACACGGTCTATGTGACAATATTCGACCAGTCATATATCGTCTCAGCCGGAGCAATGGCGGACATATTTTTCGTTGCGAGTTGCGAGTAGGTTGTCTTTTCTCGACCGATTTCTACACTCGTCATGAGAATCAAACGATCCTTTTCCAGGAACTGCTAGTGTAATATCTAGGCCAGTTATGTGCCAAGTCTCAATTGCAGGTACATGTAAGAGTTTTTTTCATCAAAACTGATCAATGGAAATCATGCTATGTTGAAAATGTTTGTTGAGCATCCGCGCTTGACATGGATATTTTTTGGTCGTTTGCGGGGTAACAGGGGTCAGTATTGTGCATTATTTTTGCGCGAAACTTTAGTTCGATAGTCCGCGAGATGTTCGCGGCATTTCGTGAGAGTTGATAGCGTGATTTCTACCCTCGTTTTATCACGATAAGTGTATAATTTTGTGGCTCGGCTGTTAAGTGTTTCCCTTTATGTCTTAATGTTTTCTTGTTAATTTGTTTTTGTAGTGCATATGTGATCCATTTGTTTGGCAGATGTTCAAGATTTTTGGATGCTGCTTTGCATACTAGTACATTAAAGATATCATCTCATCTACAATGAATTTTCACTATCATGACCACTGCCTGCCTTGAATAATTTGTTATCTCAAATAGAAATTTACTACTCTTGGATGTTGTTGTTCAGTCATCTATCGCTGATTATTTTTGACCCCTCACTTCTTTATACTTGTTTTTCTTTCAATTTTGGTAGTAGTGGGAGACTGTACCTAGGCTTAAATCAACAAATAATAAGTGTTTTATGCATGTATGTATAATCTACACATAACTGTCAATCCATCTGGAGGCATCTTCAACTAGAAGACAAAGGGATAAATTATACCAGAACCAGCCAATATATTTGAAGCAAATGCTAAGTTATCAAAAGACTATGGGCTTGGAGTCAACTTTGCTGTATTTCTCAAGAACTAACTTTATCTACCTACCCTGCAGTTATCAAAAAAAGAAAGCTACAGCATGCTGCTGTTTACAACACCACATTTAGAATGGAATAGACTAAAACAGAATACTTAATGCATAATGCAACTGACTACCTATAAAGCTGCATGGCAATCCCAAGTTTTAAGAGCTACTGCAAGTGTTCAATATAGTGAATCTGCTTTTATTTCAAACTGTAGTTACAATTTAGCTATCTCAGCAAAACATCCCAGTATAAATGATCTGGGATATGGCTTTATACCCTAATTGATTATTCTTAATTCAGTCGGTTACAGTCATTATGAGTCAACACGAGGAAGTGCTGTGGGGACTGTTTTCGAGGTATCTAAGAAAGAAAGTGCCGAAGTTAAGGTTAATTCTGGTAAGTTACGATCGAATTCTAAGATGTCAGGAACGAAAATAATTTTTCCGTTCAACCGTAGAGATTCGACGTACCGCGAAGCTTCTATTCCTAAAATTAGTTATTCAGCACTGAAAATGACGGCTTGTGAATCGAGTAGAAGACATCTACAATTGTCACTTGACCTGCGAAAGTTTTAATATAGATGTCGTTCGAGATTTCTTTCAGCATCGGAAGCGAGCAAACCCCCTAAAAGTCATGTTCCATATCACCTTCAATCGCGCGGAGGTGTTTACCTTTCGGCGATCAGATGAAAATGAGCAACATTTCTCCCGGCACGCTTTGCGAGTCTTGTCCAACACCGCCTGATGTGAGCGCATCAAGGGTGCAAAAATACCTCAATGCTCAAAATGCTACCCTCTGACGTCATGATCATAGAATTTGCATTGCAATTAAGATTACTTGAGCCCAGAGCCTCTCGAGGAACTAAATATCGAACAAAAAATTAAAAGAGCACGAACGAACACAGGGTGCTATTTGTTTGTCCCTTTAAGAATGCAGCGTTTTACTTGAAAATTATAGAACTTACGAGGACTCTTTACGAAGTACGGACCGCGAAAACACGTCTAGATTTTCTAGAGTTCTTTCACTCGGTTTTTACCTTAACAACAAGAGTCATTGATAATAGTTATTAATACAGTTCCGTTAAACACCACTTTTCGAAAACTAAACATTTCGAATTTAACAGGAACATGCTTATTTAAATTTCGGTTTTTGATATTTAATCAGTGGCTACATTTCCTTTCAGTAGACCTATGTGTTGATTTCGGCTTCGAGTAGGAACAGAGTCCACAAAGAACTAGACTTACCTTAAGTCGACCTTTTCTTAATCCTTGACTTATTTATCTCCCTCGAGCGAAGCGAGAGAGTAATCTTCGAACGACGAAGTCGCAAAGGCGAGCGCCAGCGACGTAAGTCGCGAGAGTTCGTCCTTTCCAACGGCGAAACCAACAGGCCAGGGAAGAATTATTAGAAAGGACTTTTAGAAAGTCTAACAAAGAACATGTAGATTATTATAAATGCTAGGATGCCATGCACGAGTCTCGAGAACAATTAAGAGGTGCCCTCTGTAATTTTCAACTATGGCCATTTGGACCAGAAAAAATCAAATTCCTCAAACTTTCTCAGATGAATGGTCTAGATAAGTGATTCACAAAAATATAACTTTCAGTTCAATTCGATTCGTATTTTAGCGCTGGGGCCACCATCTTGGTTTTGCCCCTCTGAGAGGGCTTTCAGCGGCCATTTTAGGGCACATTTTTAACAATTTGCCATACAAAGAAAACGATCTAAATCCGGGTAACAACCCTTTATTCGAGACAAGCAAATGTTTCTTGTTACATTGAGAGGCTGTTTTGGCAATTTGATCATCACCTGATTTTTCTACAGAATTTAAAATTTCTTCCCTTTCGGACTACTCATGAAGCGCCACAAAAAAGGCGAAGTTTAAAGGAAAATATCGCTAAAAGTACATCACTTGAGATCCCAAAACTACCCTCCACTTAAAGAGCAATGTCTCACCTGTAAATATATGCAATAAAATTTTGGGGCAGTTAAAACTGTGAAATGTTAGAAGAAGAAGTTTAAGCTGTGCTTTTGTCAACAAAGACCGCCGTCCTAATTCGCATAATAACATGAAAATAACGATGCACAGAGAAAATAATGATATATTCCACTTACCTCGCGACATGTCGACAACTGGATGTTCCACGATGCCTCATGTTATATTTCCAGTATGTTTCAGCCGCATTTTCGGTGATTAGTGTACGAAATCACTCTCAGACATCGCCACGGTTAAGCAGATTTCAACCCTCCGAAGCCCGCTTCATAACATCTATCAATATTATTTGTCATTTGCCTCATAGGCTGCCGTTTACAAAAAGTTTAACAGTTTGCTGAGATCCTAACTGACCGAGAAGTTTGTTAGCAGCCTTTAAAATCTTCCTTTTAATCGAGGATTCTCATCAAGAACTCGTTTAAGCTCAGTTCTGTTTTGATCTGTTATGCACCCGCCATTATTCCACAGATTGCGTTACATTTGACAAATGCGCATTCCAACGGGTAGGGGTAGGGTGGGTAGGGAGCGGAAATGTAACCGACATTAAAGCCATTTTACGCATTTCTGTGGCTAAACTAGTTACTGGCTTTCCCAGAATGATTTGAACATGAGCTTCTGCTTGCAGGTATTTTCTAGGTTATTTTTGCAGAGTAGGTGAGGGGGGGGGGGGGGGGGGGGGGGAGGTCGTGTATTTAAAAAAAAAAAGAAAGAAAAAAAGAAAACGATAGACAGTATCAGGTCAAAAGATTATGATCTGTGTATCTTGATCAGCTTTATCAGTTCATCACTGATGCCAGTGAGGCCCTATTAGGGGTTTTCAGGATACTGGATATTTGGGTAAAAAGTTGATAGGATGCAAGAAATTTAGAAGAAATATTAATGCGGTAGAGCATGTTTAGATCAGATAAAACAGGACATTAATTGAGTAGGAAATCGTTGAGCTGGATTTAACAGGATACAAGATATTTAGAACAAAAATTAACAGGATAAGGGATACACCGACACCCCCCGCCCCCTCCCCCACAATGGGGCCTCAACAATGGTCAGCTATTTAGGATGAAATAAATGTATGTCGACTGCTATAAGCATTTATTCTGGACTCTTAGTACTTATATCACGGTGGAATATGAAAGTTTTGCATCAGATTTTAGGGGTTTTAAGGTTAGGTAACGCAGCTCCTTGTTAGTAATTTCGAAGCCCACACTTGTTACACTGAATAGATAGATAAAGACGAGGCTGGAGAAATAAACAGATGATGAAATGTGTTCCGAATTCTGTACCGTTTAACACAAATTTCTTACATGGCAACCTTTGTGTCTGCAAAGAGATCGAGGCACAACATTCCACACTATATTTGTAAACAACTATCCTAATCTCATTGACAGCCATTAGTTTTTAACGAGAATTTTCATTTATTACCAATAGAATACGGATAGAACTCCAATAAAAAGCCTCTTCCTCGTGTTTTTTTTGTTCAGCATTATACTTGTGTCTTTCGCTGCCCGAAATGCCATCAAATGCTGCGAAAGGCAACAGACTGACAAGCAGTGCGCAAGAAAGGTTTTTCTCAGGTCAGGAAACGGCCATAAAAGTCGAAGCAATTACTGTAGCACAAAAGATGAGGCGCTCAAAAGGTGAGGCCAGAATTAGGCGGTTCACCTGTGATGAGTTCCTGACTCCTTGCCACGTTTAATCCTTCCTCTCGAGAATGGCTTCAAAGCTTAGAAACAGACATGAGAAGGTCCTCCAAGAAGACACAACAACCGCTGAGAATCAAGCTGCAGATATTTTTGACAAGTGTCAGTTAATTCATCCAATTGCTTATGACTCATTCAACTTGTGTGCCTTAAACGCATCTATAATTTCTTTAAAAAGCTAAGCGTCAACATTAGTGCTTCGCTTGATAGATGCGGGTATTTTAAAGCGCCCTGCATAGGGTTTAAAACTAGTCCTGTGCAAACATGCAGCTGTGCTCCATCACAGAACTGAACGACATTAGCGGCTGTGGGGTGCCTCAGGCTCATAACGAATGGTGCCTACAAAATACAAACGTGTTTCCGCCAGATTAAGAAAACGTGGAAAAAGTAGATCTTAGCCAGGGTTATTAGAATCCACAAAGAAAACTGGGGGTAGTCATCAATTTTTCCGAGATAATTAGCTACTGCTGACGGTAGCATTTTTCTGAAAAAAAGGTAAAGATATTTCTTCACAGATTCTCCTAAGGTTCGCCTTTACATGCAGAAAACTAAACGTATTAAAAAACATCTTTAAACTACGTGGTAAGTGGTAACATAAAAACCACTTTTGATATGTATTTAATAACAGAATCGTCGCAACAGCACTCCTCTGAATTAGCCAAAATACAGTCTACATAACTTTTCCTCACAGCCAAAAACTAATGCATTGTCGAATAGGCTTGCCACTTCCACTTCATACCATAAAATGTAGCTGTAATCACCCCTTTGTTAAAAGTTAAAGGAGTTGTTTCATCCTTTCGAAAACTTTGTCGGTGTCCGTTACTTTTTTTCCTGTTACTTTCCAAGTAATTTAAACATTGACGTCTCTCGCAGTTGTTTTGCGCGCGCATTATGCCATCTACAGTCGAATTTCAGTATGATTTTTTCTACGGATACGATAAAAGGTAGTTTTTCAGCTGGAAGCCGTTCACAGTTAGTGCTTAGCGGTATGCTGCTTTTCTGGTAATCCCGGTTTTAGTACAGGCTCGTAATTTTAGTGGGAAATTTGTTTCGGCCGCAATAGAATTTTTTTTAAGTCGCACGCTTGGTAGGGTAGTTAATTACGTCACTAGTTCCAGTTTCTTTTCTGATGGAAAAGTGACACGGCTAAGAAAATACATACATACATACATACATACTTTATTGACTTTCCCTTTAGAGGCTTTTCAAAGACAATACAATAATAATTTAAAACTACTTAAAAACTCTAAGATTCATTAAGATTAATTAACTAGAATTAGGAATCTATAAAATCCTTAATAAGTTTACGTTTAAGATAAAACTTAAAAGCAGATACTTTCTCGAGAGTTTTTAGAGAGCTATCCATGGAGTTCCAGATACTGACTGTTCTGCAGTAGAACGTTCTCTGACCCTGGCAGACTTAAAAAGAGGAATGTTCAGCATTTGTGAACTTCTTGTGGCACGTCCGCTTATTTCTCCTCGCTTACTGAACTGGGAAGACAGATACTCCGGCACGCGAGATGTTAGACATTTGTAGGCCATGATAGCGCTCCTGAAATATAACTGAGTCGCGACTGGTAGCCATTTAAGCTCTTTTAAAACTGGTGTGATGTGATCATATTTGTGTGTACTGGTCGCAATTCGAGCGGCAAAGTTCTGAATACCTTGTAATTTATTTATATTACTTTTTGATGTATTCGCCCACACGTTCGAACAATAAAAAAAATGTAAGAAGTTTCAATAAAACGTCGCTTATCATTACTTCCTGCGCACTATTTGTCAGTCTCTTGTCTTTTGCAAAATTTGATGGCACTTCCGGCAGCGAAAGACACAACTGTCCCGCTTTATCTGATCTAAACAAGCTCTACCGCATTAATTTTTCTCCTAAATTTCTTGCATCCTGTCAATTTTTTACCCAAATATCCAGTATCCTGAAAACCCCTAATAGGGTTTAACTGATGAACTGATAAAGCTGATCAAAACACACAGATCATAATCTTTTGACTTGGTACTGTCTATCGTTTTCTATTTTCCTTTTTTTTTTTAATACAAGACCCCCCCCCCCCCCTACCCTGCAAAAATAACCTAGAAAATACCTGCAAGCAGAAGCTCATGTTCAAATCATTCTGGGAAAGCCAGTAACTAGTTTAGCCACAGAAATGCGTAGAATGGCTTTAATGTCGGTTACATTTTCACTCCCTACCCACCCTACCCCTACCCGTTGGAATGCGCATTTGTCAAATGTAACGCAATCTGTGGAATGATGGCGGGTGTACAACAGATCAAAACAGAACTGAGCTTAAACGAGTTCTTGATGAGAATCCTCGATTAAGAGGAGGATTTTAAAGGCTGCTAACAGACTTCTGGGCCAGTTAGGATCTCAGCAAATTGTTAAACTTCTTGTAAACAGCGGGTTATGAGGCTTCGGAGAGTTGAAATCTGCTTAACCGTGGCGATGTCTGAGAGTGATTTCGTACACTAATCACCGAAAATGCGGCTGAAACATACTGGAAATATAACATGAGGCAACGTGGAACATCCAGTTGTCGACAATTTTGTCGCGAGGTAAGTGGAATATATCATTATTTTCTCTGTGCATCGTTATTTTCACGTTATTATGCTAATTAGGACGGCGGTCTTTGTTGACAAAAACACAGCTTAAACTTCTTCTTCTAACATTTTACAGTTTTAACTGCCCCAAAATTTTATTGCATGTTTTTACAGGTGAGACATTGCTCTTTAAGTGGAGGGTAGTTTTGGGATCTCAAGTGATGTACTTTTAGCGATATTTTCCTTTAAACTTCGCCTTTTTTGTGGTGCTTCATGAGTAGTCCGAAAGGGAAGAAATTTTAAATTCTGTAGAAAAATCAGGTGATGATCAAATTGCCAAAACAGCCTCTCAATGTAACAAGAAACATTTGCTTGTCTCGAATAAAGGGTTGTTACCCGGATTTAGATCGTTTTCTTTGTATGGCAAATTGTTAAAAATGTGCCCTAAAATGGCCGCTGAAAGCCCTCTCAGAGGGGCAAAACCAAGATGGTGGCCCCAGCGCTAAAATACGAATCGAATTGAACTGAAAGTTATATTTTTGTGAATCACTTATCTAGACCATTCATCTGAGAAAGTTTGAGGAATTTGATTTTTTCTGGTCCAAATGGCCATAGTTGAAAATTACAGAGGGCGCCTCTTAAATGTCTTGAGAGAAAAAAAACAACTAGCATCAAAGCAGGAAGTTGAACGTGTGTTAATTTTGAAAAATTGGAATAATTGCGAAACCAGGTAACTTGAATATAATTGAATCATCATCTAAGCCGATAAAATCGAATGTAAACGCTTTCAACACTTTTAATGTAAAAAATAATTTTGTATGTTCAATGAGGAGTAAATTGGTATGAATGAATTCCGCCCACATTCACAGGCACTCTATAAATGCAAATCATATATGCGCTTTATGGATAAAAGCAGCAGACTCGCCCTATAGTTTATTTTGCTTCTATGTGCCAAAATCTTCGCTTTATACTTGGTACGCCAACCCTCTCTACTGGCTGGGCGAAGAAACAAGCACCCTCAGAAATTAAGTGATGAGCACGAACACAAACCCTGACATATCATCGATATTGGTGCTGGTAACAGGTGACGTGCACACAAAATAACAAAGGGCAAAAATTGCAACTTGTCATGTCTGCCTTTGCCCTTTGAACACTCATCAACTGTAACACGGCGGCACCTGTACTTGCTGATTGAGAAAAAGCGATTTTTTTTTTCTATTTTACGACAAGATTTACATAAGGTGCTTGAAGATTTATTTGTTAAGTCTGAGTTCAGTTTAGCTGTTTGCCGTTACCGTATACGTAATACCCAAACTCACTCAATTTATGAGATAGTGCATGTTAAGATACCATTCATGTTCTTTTGATAGTGCAAGATATTCTATTACTCCTTATAGAGCCAGCTACAAATTCACCTGAACCCGAGAAACCTTTTTACCAAATGCTTTGGCAAAACTGAATAAGAAAAAACCCTCCCAACTTGTACTTTCTCTTAAGTTGAATCGAGTCAAACTCTCATAGAGTATGATAATATGATGGCGTTTGCCTCAGGTATTTCACACCACGCTAATAATAAGCGTCGGAGCTAGCTCCAGAGTCGGAAAGGCTCGGTTAACATATGAAAACTAACAAAACAGCATTTAATCACACGGCTAATCAAGAGCTAAAACACACTGTTCATATTTGAAATTGTCCGATTGAAACGCAGCACTAGATTGTTTGAGTCTCATATCTTCTGCATCTGTTCAAACCTCTCCTTCATTTCTTTGAGAGACTTCAAGTTTTCCTTCACCTTTGGCAACAAATCCTCGGCTGATTCTCGGTTCGGATTTTTGGTTGCCCAACTGTAAATCGCATCAGCAACCCCAATCACGGCACCAAAACCACCAAGAATTTTCGTTGATAAGGTGATCGCTAGTGCTGTGCCTGCCATTGCCGCACCTTCTGCTCCCATAACTGTTAACCTACCGCCTTGAAACACGGTGTTACTCAGCGCAACTGCTTGGGAAAACGAAGCACCCAGATCCATGGCATCTTTTACAGCTTTTAAGTGTGGAAGAATTTTGACAATATCGACAGCACCCTTGACGACTTGAACGCCAGCTTGGACGGCCATTTTTGGAACGCCAACCAAAAGGAAAAGGACTGCGTCGTTTGTGGAGATATTCAAACTCTAAGTTAAAAAAAAAATGCACCCAACTCATTAAGCTTTTTATTCGGTATTGCGACACACGTGAAGCGCTCCCACTACTTAATTTTTTTTTAATGCCACCTTAGGTTACCATCTCTTTCGCCTCACTAGTAGGGACTGAATGCTTTAATTCCCTTGATTGCGGTAATTACCTTCCCTTTAGGCTTTCAATGTAAACATGTTTGTTTTCTACCGGATCACATCTAGTTTTAGTGTTATCCTCACTGGGCCCAGAGACTTTAAGTATTTATTTGTTTAGTAACCTCAGTAGCTAGTGAGTTATTTACCTTCGCAAGTATTTCAGCCTGTCCATTGAGCTCCTGCTGTAGCTTTTCCAACTCAGAGTCTTCTGCTTTCATGTTTTCAACTTTGGTTTCAAGATTTCCTCCTTTAACCTTATTGGCAATAAAGTCGCCAATCGTAGTGGCTACACCAGCACCTCCAGCTGCGATCATGCCAGCTAGAGCAAATGGTGCTAATGGAGTGAACAAACCAATGGCAGATACCGTACCCACCACCGCTGCACCAGTCTTGACACTGTTTATTTCAGTTTCTTGTTTTTTGACGTTTTCAATAAATTCCTCAAGCCATTTCATAATTTCCTCTCATGATTTTATCATCTTGCCCAACTGATCCAGAAATTTGGGTAACAATTTGGTGTCGAGTTCTCCGGGCATGTTTCAATTTTACTCACGACTTTTAAGCAACCTTATCTGAAACAGAAAAAAAGAAGCTTATATTACTTGAACGAATGGAATTTTTAAGGAAAATGTAACGTCGTAGGAAGAACAGGCAGTCAATTCCGAAATACTTTTTTTGAATTAGATTTTAAGACTAGATCGTAAATCTATTTACTTACCGTTTGTGCGGAAATCAGAGAGCTACGTACCAAAGTTCCCCTTAATCGTTACTCTATGTATGTAAGCTCGAACAGCTTAAGAACTTCTCTTAGCTTGGCTTAAGAACAACTCTTAGCTTGCCCTACAAAACAACCTGTGTACTTTTGTCCCCAAAAATGATTGTACTAGTTAGGATTCACACTGAGGAAACAGAGGACAACGAATAAAAAGAAAACACTTACCTGTTGTGACTGTTGGGGGCTTGAACTATCTGGTGATCCAAAAGTTAGTGTTGGTTTAAATAACCATTACACGGAAACGAAACCGAACGTCATTCATTGGCTCCATGTAAGCAGAAACCGGATTTGCGTAGGTGTTCTTGCTGAATTGTTTTCTTTCTTGGACAAATGTTAGGAGGTCGAGTACGGCTATGCAAATGGTCCTCAGTGTGATCACAATTAATATCGAACCGCAAACGATCTCGAAATTGAACCGAAAATGATAACGTTAAAAAAAAGTGTGTAATGAATCAGACTTTGCAAGGTTGCCCACTATGAGAATGTAGATGTTTAAGGAAACAGAGGCCATGGTGACAAACACATCACAGATAGAGAATATCTTAAGCACAAATCCGACGATATGCTATCGAACAGGGCACAAGAGAAACGTAACATACGTATACAGATCACAGCCTCAGGGTAGAATGTTAGAGACGCCATTCATTTTTACATTTCGTTGAATTTACATCCGTCGACAAAAAGGAAAAAAGAAAATAAAGTCAAGTTCACTTCGCAAAACCTAAGGTCATTAAAATAACAAATAAAAGCATGCATAAGCCCCGAGCCTTTCGAGGAACGTAATATCGAACAAGGAATAAAACAAAAATTTGAGGACCGGCACTTGTTCCTTTAAGGGTGCAGCGTTTTCCTTTGAAATCACGGAACTTTTAAGAGGTCTTTGAACTTTCTATCACAAGATTAAAAAACTGGAATAATTCGTGGAGAAGGTTAACATCTTATCAGAAATCATAAGTAAGACTGTGCATTATTTCATTCAAACTTTTTATTCGTGTCTGAATGCAGATAAGACAGTTTTGACGATTTCATTTAGAATCTATTGTTGAAACAAGTGCTATTGTTGCTAGTGAAGGGTTTATTGTGGCAACCGTTTTGTGCATGTATATCACTGATGTAGATTTCGGGCTTTCGTGTCTCTCTCAATGTCTGTTATGCCATAGGTTTTAAATTCGTGTAATCGCCCTTTACCTAATTACCGTACTTTCAATGTTAATGGAAATCTTGCTAAGATGTTGTAACAACCAAGACGTGTAGTTCAAAGTTCACAAAAGCTCCCCCGGACGACCTAAACTCCTCCAATCTTTAAAAACACTCATACTGAAAAAGTACCCAAAAAAGCGTCTTGTTCACGTTAAGGTCGTTGCCACACCACTCCGAGCACAATGACTGTCGTCACTGTAAGATTTAATGGACTTACACACATCAGTGTTTTCCTCGATCACCCGCGTGATATTCGCTCGCGAGTAAACCCTTACGAAACGTGCTCGCGTAAAGCGACTTATTTGTCGCTCAAAACTGTATTAAGCCACCTTAAATAGGAACAGCATTCACTGTGTCGCCGTTACATGACGCCGCTCTTAACGCAGCGATTGTCATTGCTTAAAGATGTCATGGACTTGCACATGCCAGTTTTTCCTCGAACATCCCTGTGATATTTGCTTGCGTGTAAATGGTCACTTGCAAAGCAGCCACTTATAGGGAATTATAACCCACGCTTAATTTTCGCGCAATTCTATTGGCTACTTTACGTCACGTGGTGCAAAATTACTGGGCAGTTATCACGCAATGGCCTCCGCCTTGCGTCGATAATTGCCCTGCGACCGTTTCTGTCGAAAAGAAACAAAGCTAAAAAGAATAAATCCAGCTCTAGAATTTCACCTTTTCATCTTTACTATTTTTCGCGGAAGAAAAACAAACCCTTTTCGTGGAATCCGCTGATAATGATGTTAAAAAAAAAACAAACTGGTCGCCAATGCTGTCCCGATAAGTACAAAAAATAGGTACCCAATGGAGAATACAAAAGCAAAAACCGACACAACGTGGGATGATTCTTTGAAGGTGTACTATATTTCGGCTGGCCAAACCAGCCTTCTTCAGGTACCATGGAAGATTTTACATTGATACGTACCACCTTCAAAAAATCATCCTACGTTGTGTCGGTTTTTGCTTTTGTATTCTTCATGTTATATGTAAAGCCGATTAGATCACTATTGATCCAACGTATACCAGCAGGATCATCGTTCCCGTTGCTTGCTTGAACATTTTGTACCCAATGGGTACTTGTGTCTGCCGCAATAATCATTACAGTGAAGATACCATTTGGATAGTTAGTATTATATTTCTGTGAAATGCTCATTGCGAATCATTGAATGACTATAAGGGCACTTTCTGGCCGATTTCTCAGCATAAGCTATGGCATTGGTGTGCTGAAATTTCAGTGGGAAGAGAATGTGTACAGTTTTCATAGCAGCGACTGCATTTTTAGCTACTATTAGCTGGGAAGCAAGAAATGAAACTGGCAATTGAACCATGTACTCTATTCACTGCATACATGTAACTTCACAATATAAACAACGTTCCCGCAGTCCGCCATGCTAAATAGGGTCAGTACAGCGCCGTGTATGCCTCATGTATGTGTCATGAAGTGTACCAATAGATGGTGGTTATATTTCGTGGTTACAAGCAGAATCTGTCTCACAGAATACCTACGCGTTCTCGTCCCCAGTTTCCATGGTCCACGCAAGGAACGCCCGCTCTTGGCTGATTTTATATTTGATCACTCCGATGCTGCCGTGACCGTTTGCATTTTAACTGTAAGACAATTGGGAGGATGGTTGTCTCAGGGAATGCAACGGGAACATCTTGAAAATACGATTTACCAAGGTTCAATTGGCCATCCCCTTTACTGTTTCATTCACAGACACTGAGACATTTTTCTGACTGTTATTAACTTTAATGTACATCATATATTTTTAATTGTAAAATAAGTATTTGGTAGTTATCAATAACTACTTATTAACCAAGAGCGAGGTCTTTACGGGAAATCTCAAACCGAGACCTTGCCATATTGACCGAGCGATAGCGAGGTCAACATGGCAAGGCCGAGGCAAGACCGTGAAGACCGAACGTTCGAGATTAATAAGTTGTTTATTATATGGCTTTTTGCTTTGTTTTTGCTGGCCCGTAATCGGCCCGCGGGCATTACGGGAGAATAATACCCTAGCATCAGCCAATCAGAGCGCTAACCTCGTTCCCGGGGCTTTCCCGTTTAAAATTGGGCGGGGCGGGAAAAAACCCTGGGAACGAGGTTGTCAGAGCGGGGCTTATATCGGCTGCAAACGCAAGTCATATATTAAAAACGCACAATCTT
>NW_028301552.1:3160000-3177500 GCF_042242905.1 Orbicella faveolata | reverse complement strand
GACGTCAAAACGTGGTAAGAGCCAGAAAAGGTGGCACACGAGTATGTCACTGAAGTGCTTTTATTTAGAGACGTCGGAATCTATTTGTTTTATACTGGAGCTCCTGTGCGCCGAAGGAGAGCGAGCGGAGCCCCATAACGTAGAAAATTTGGTACCTCATCGATCTAAAAAATGTTGGTTTGCACATGACTGTCCGATTGTCAGTTAACGGTCATTCGCTTATGTTGCATGATGAGTGTGGTCATTCTTGCCCATACCAAACAGAGCTGTAGCAATAAAGCGATGAGTAACATCTGAAGCCTGGATCTGAATCAACAAAATAATACGTACGTACGTCCGTACGCCAAGCCTAATACCTAAGAGAGCACCATTACCATAGGTACATCTTTGATATTTGACATTCATGTTATGATTAATTGACGGCTGTCAAAACAAGGTATCCGCTGACCGGTATTACGTCACCATATCGCGGGCTCAAGTTAAGAGCTCATCCAGATCGCGTATTTTTTTGAAGTTGACCAGGTACTGGGTTTCTATTCGATCGCGGGCTCAAGTCAAGTTAGAGGAAGAACATGCATGCAGAGGCAAAATTCCGGCGCAAATTAAAACGTGGTGCGTTATTGACTTTTCTTCCGACATATTCCTTGCACAATCTTCTCATGGAAATTCTCTGATATGTTGCGTACGTAATTTCTACAATCTTGGAAAAATTGGGTACACTTATTGGGCAAACTTTGTTAAAATTTAACTGGAAATAATAGTGAAACCACACGCTGAACAATTACCTGCTTACAATTGATTATTTTTTGAGTTTCTGATCCAAGAAAAACAAACCTCATCTTCCTTTATGGTTAATTATCGCAATCGGGAGCTCCGCTTTTAGGCCTGGCTAAATCTATATATTATCACCATGAACGGAAGCCAGAAAAGGGCAGTTCCCCAATTGATCATAAGTAAGAACCAATTTTAAAAAATAGGCAGTCGAGGACTGCATGTGCCGGTTACCTTGGATATAAATAATTAGCTGAACTCCTCGCTTTGATAGGAAATCAAAATGTCCAAAATGGCTTTCCAGCCAACTCGTGATATTTGAATCGGGTCAAAAAGATTTTGAGAAGTTTCTATGTTGGAAAATAAAAATGTTCAAGCCATAAAGCAACGTAATTATAGAAGACAATGAGACAGTATGGAAATTTGAATCGTTCGCGGGAGACAAACGCTCGTCAAGCGAGAAAGTTTCGGCTAAAAGCCGCTGTGAAAAAGGTCGATGGATCGAATCATAAACCCCGGAGGGAGGTACTCCCAGAAAAGTTAAGTGGGGGTGTGCCGCCCACTTCCCAAAACTCTTACCCTATTTCTGACCAAAATATGCGATTTTTGCTACCCTATTTGTGACTGTTGCGGCTGGCACAGTTGCCCTAAACATAAGTTATGAAGGGCTTTTGTTGACAGTCTTATCGATAATGATGAAAAAGTAGCTTTCACTAAGAAATATACCCAATTCAAGGCTAGAGTGCAAAAATCATGCCCTATTTATGACCAAAGCCATACCCTTTGGAGCCGCACATACCTATGTCGCCCATATAAGGGAGTAACTCACCCCCCCCCCCCTCCCTCCGGGGTCATAAACCCACCTTTGTTGTATACCAAATAGCCGTAAATTTGGGAGTGCTTAGTCGACTCCAAAGACGAAAGGTCAGTTCATCGCTTTCGCAGCCTTTCGCTCCAAAAAATTGTTTACGAAGCATCGACTGAGGTTACGGACATTACTTTCAAGGACGATGATATTGGTGGCTACCCCTCTTCGCGACCGGTAGCCACAATCACAGAATGATAGGTCATCAGTTTCGAGTTACCTTGTGCCTCAGTTTTAAAACAAGCCTTCGTACAAAACCTTTCACATGAAAATGAGTTTGATTTGCATCTATATGACATGTAAGGAAAAAACATTTTCTTATGATTGGTTTCGCACCAACACACGTTTAGACACAGAGGCAAAAGGCAACTTGGGACCGACCTATTCGACAAATTATCTGTGCCCTCATTTTCTCTCGGTAAAACCTCATTGAAATATCGTGCTTAATCTATTTATGAAGAAACGGCACACGACTTGGTGTGAAAGAGTTCTTTAAAAGCTAAAAAGAAAGAAACTGTTGTTAGTCCCATTTGAAGGAAAAGATTTTATGGCTCTGATATAACCTAAGGGATTTAGAAAATCTGTGATCTTCGGCTGTTCACTCGTGTTCAGTATGGTAAAAATGCAAGAAGCGACATTGGCCAGCATCCGCACTGCTGTCTCTGTTGGGCGCGGTTGAAAACGCGCCGAACATAACTACAGAATAAAGTGAAAGTAGTAAAATTCGACGTTTGAACCGGAAATTTCGGGCTTCTTACCTATTTTGTATCAGTCGTGAAAGTTGTTTCCTGGAGGATACTATAAGCTGCATTGTTAGGAGGAGTTCCAATGTGGTCTGGCGGTCTACGTGGTTTCCGCTGTAAGCTTTCGAGATTCAGTTTGCCGCATGCTTTGCTAATACAGTTTGTTTTCAATCATTTCGGCACAAGATATCTTAGTCTCTAAATAATCGTCTTGGAGGTCCGTGAAGATGTTTGTGACTTGCATTCCCTACGTGACGCTGGACCCTAAGACAGTAGCAAGGATACTTCTATATATGGCTTGCTCAGAACCTGAAGGTTTACTTCAAGAAAGTTTTGTTTCATCAATATTTAAGCATAAAATAAAATAAAGCCTGATGTTGGCAAGCAACCATCGTATGAGCTCTCATTTACCTCTGCCGTCTTCCTCTCATGTGATTTTCCATATTTGACTCATGTCAGTGAAACATAGCGTGTCATACGAGTAATCATTTCTCCCTTCTCAGATTGTTGCAAGTTCTCATCAGACGTATGTTAAGACGAAAACAGAAGCTATCCTTCAAGACTCCAAGAACTTGGCCTTTCCTAATTTGTCACTGAATCGCTAAAAACTGTTATTATGTACGTTGAGAACACTACGTTAATGTCTCTTTGTAATTAATCCTTTATTCTCAAGTGAATACTTAGTATCTGAATAGTCTTAGGTTGTACCGGAAGGCACTCAGGTCCCCATACCGCCTCTGCACAGCTGGCTGGTCTCACTGTTACTCAACCCTTGGGGTGAAGGAATGTCCGTGCCCAATCTTTGCACCTCCATTGGAGACTCAGTTTGGGGGATCTGCATTAACTCGGTTTATGGGCTCCACACAGGGTTCTTTCTCTTAATACTCGAATTGCTGCCTGTGGCACCCCTTCAGCCCTCTGCTGAAGCCCCGTTAGGGAGGGGACATTTGTTATTCTGGACTGGGTTAACTTCGCCGCATGACATTATTCCAGCAACAATGGTTTTATTCTCGTTATCTTAAGCTATATCGCGTTGTTGTTTCGCAAGGGAAGGGTAACTGAACTGAGTTTACAAAGATTTATAACGCACGAGCAGAGCCGTTGCTCTTCTCATTAAACCTTCTATTTATTGACGTTGTCGTTACCGTCGTCGTGCTAGTTTGCGTTGAGCTTACACTATAAGCAATGACTACGCCCAGTAAAAGACGGATTTAAATTCTTATTTACGTGATAATCTTGAGCTGTTCAGCACGCCTATATGTTTTTGCAGGGGATACCTATGAAATGTAAAAAGATTTAGAGCGGTTTTCAATTGAGTGTCGTAAGTAATCGGCAATTACTTTGGTTTTGTCTTGGTTTTACGACGGTGGGAGATTGGCTGAGTAGTCTAATTGGTGATTAATTGGTTTGGTTTTGGTTTTACGACACGCAATTGAAAACCGCTCTATAACGTATAACGCAAGTGCAAAGTCATTGTGCTGCTAACCATTGGAATTGTCGAAGTGGTTTTCCCCCGTCCACACTACGCCAGAGTAATTTGAAAACGCAACAGTCACCTGTCAGTTTTAGATTTGTGGTTGAGGAGAACTTATCGTAATATCATGGTTTTCAAAAATCTCCGTTTTCAAAATGTTTTCCGTCCACACTAAAACGCAATGCAGGCGTTTTAAAATTACTCCGGTTGAAGAGCGTTTTCGAAAAGCTCCGTTTAGCTGGGTTTTCAAATTCCTCCGGCGGAGGGCGGACGGAACCTTACTAAGGTCCCCAACTTATGGGCGACCGTTACCACCACTTCTCGTTGGTGACACACCCTTGTTTCGTCCCAATCTCGTCTCGCCTTAAAACTCTCCCCCACTACACCCTTCCTGACGTGACTGAGAGCAAAATAGACAGCGAAGCAGTACATCCTACAGACACAGCTTTACAAGTGTTTAAGGTCTCGCAAAAATAAGTACAGCCAAGAAAACGTCGTTTAAACAAAAAGGCAGTAAAAGATGTTGCTAGCTGGTTAAAGGTTGGCGCTTTTATTGGCCAATTGGAGGAGAAATAATCATTTAGTGTCCAGGTACAAAATCCCGACGATGATGATGACTTTGATGAACACCGCATGTTAACTAGTCACCCAGAGTAAATTCGTTATACATGTATACTGCAGTAAAATAAAGAAGAATCTTGAGAGCTTAACACGAAGGGGTTCGGTTCATCGCAACGATTTTTCTTGACTGAGGGTCAGGGGCTAATTTCTTGGAGGGGACTTATAGTTCCCCCTTGCGAGGCCGGCTTAGACTGGGAACTAGCAAAGTTGCTTCCGTGTGTTGCAACAAAGTGATTACTTTCGATTTTGCGAAGCAAAAAGGAAGATAGACGAGAAAATCAGGATACTTCAGGCGGTTTAGGCTAAGAATACTTGAGCAATGGGCAAAAAAGTGGGAAAAAACCATCGGTATGTGTTTAAACTACTCTTGCTGTTCATAGTCAAGCGGAAATACGTTTTTTGACGTCACAGTAACTGGTCAGTGGTCATCACCATCGGGCTGTGCTGTCCTTCGATCGAGCAGTCTCTGAGGTCGGTATTTTGCTTCCTTTTTAGGTCGAAAATATCCTTGATACTTCTCGTTATTGGTGAGTTTGACGTCCTTAAATGGGTTTTTAATACTCAAACAATGTTCGTAAAGAATAGCGGTACAGGGGAGTCATTTTGTGTGGAGTAATGTGTAGTTTGCTGACTCGAGCCAGCTCGAGCGGACGAAGCGTGGATCGTGTTGCTTCAGCCGCCCTCGCCTCAGAATTGTGAAAATCAACGATGGCTATCCAGCAAAGCAGGAAATTTGTCCTGTATGCAGCTTTTGCAAGGATTTTGAAGACTGGTTGGATTTAAAGTGTGATTTGCTCGAAATGGTTAAGGTACATGTAAGTCGGGACCGTTTTATTCACACTCACTTTGCGCCGACATGTGGTGCTTGTTCATTGAGATTATATTTCGCAACGCGTCAAAGAAACTTTGATAAGAATTTGTCTTTAAAGACTGGCGTTTTGGCGTTTCTATCACCTTTCTGACTTTCTGCGCCTTTAGGAACGGGTGAAGTAATTTTTTTGTACCTGCCGTTTGCTGTAAGAATAAAACATTTGTTCATTTCATTCACAAGATATTTCTCTATCATTAAAGATTGTTTAAGCCTACATTTATATAATGGTGGCGTTTGCGAAGAGAGTAGAAATCGAAAATACTGTGATTTGTTGGCCGCAGCGAACGCTGGAAATACTGAAAACATTTAAGACCACTCTATATCTTCGGTTCATTGACAATTTTTCCTTTTTTGAGGTCTTTTTTGTTTCCATCGATTAAATGTTGATAGTACATGGAAATTTTCAAGACCGTTTCCCTGTACATGTATGCACATGTAACTAAATATTTTAAAATGCCCAAACACCTGTATTTGTTTACACGAAACCGCTTCCACTTATGGGATGTGGTCAAGTTTCACTTCTTTTGATGCTGAAAAGGAAACATTCAACATTTCAGAGAGGCAGTAATCAACTCCTCAATGAAACCCACTAGTTTATTTCGCTTACTCAGTCATTTGAAGCTTTTCGATTTCTATTTCCCTATCTTACATGTGCATTGTATCAACTTACATAAATAATTGACTGTTGTTGTTTTTCCTTTCATTTAATTTAATTCAGATGAGCTTTGCTCAATCACTACAAAATAATTTTTACATTGTAATCATACATGTACATATCACGTGCTTTGATTCAATATGAAATTAATTATGATCGCCTTAGTAATAGTATTGTATCATCCTCCCTTCTGTAAGATTCTTACTTAACTTGTAGCCACTTTATTACAACACATTATAGCACCTGATGGCAATAAATTATATATGTATAATATTATTATATGTATTTATTTTTTTTCCTGTGATAAATTGGCTAACAAGTGGGTTTGTTTATGCCACTGTGTCTCTGAATTGGCTTACTGTCGTCTACAAACCATTGGTAATATATCTTGGCTACATCTAACTCAGATACTAGACACAAAAGCATGTATTAAAGAATAGATACATTTCTTACAAATTAATATTTATTGCATTTAGTTCATCACTTTAGTTCTACAACATTGCTTTTCTCCAGTGAGAAATTTTGTGCAAAGTCTGAAGTTGTAAGTTGCAAAAACAAGTTCCGTCAGTAGTTGCGAAGCACTTAAAGTCAGGCTTTGGTGCTGTAAACTGAATGGCAAAGCGAGGAAATTAGAAATTGTCTCAAATACGCAAGTGATAAGAGGTAAACTTGACTGAAATCTACAGACTCCTTTTTTTTAGGTTTAGGGTTAAGGTTAGGCCTAAGGGACAAGGTGGGAGGTGCGGTGGCCATGTGGTTAGTGCGCTCAGCAATGGATCGAGCAGTCCGTGTTTGAGCCCTGGTCAAGGACATTGTGTTGTGTTTTTGGGGAAGACACTTTTACTCTCACGGTGCCTCTCTCCACAAAGGTGTATATATGGGTACTGGTGAATTTAATGCTGGGGGTAACCCTGTGATCGACTAGCATCCTATCCAGGGGATAGTAGAAATACTCCTAGTCAGTTCATGCTACAGAAACCGAGATAAGCCTGGCCTGATGGGCCACTTGGCTCTGTGCAGACTTTACCTTTTACTTAGGGACAAGGTACTGCATCAAGTGGGGGGAGGGACAGCGGAGTCAGAACCTCCCACTTTCCATACCCTGTTCTCCCACTTCCCATACCTCTATCTCTTGACTCCCGCCCTTGTTCATCCTGCTCCTGTCCCCTGTAAATTAAGAGAATCAAAACACATCCTAGTCATTTAGCTGCACAGTCCTCAGGCATTTCCTTTTCCTTTTTTCCTTCGTTTTCAGCCTTGCTACTCTTACGTGTCTTTCAAGTGAATGACCTATGATGTAACCACTGTCGAAGGGTTTCATTTTGAGCCTCATTTTGAGCCCAAGGGTGAATTTTTCTTTGCCCATTGGCCTAGAAGTCTCTAAAGACACTAAATGAAAGTCAAGTAACATTTTCAGTTCTTGTTTTTGAAAGTATTTGAAGCCTTAATGAATGACAAAAATTAGCATTTTGCATTTCTCTCCGGATTCCTACCCCCTATTCTCCCGGGCTCCCGCCCCCTGCCTCTCCCCACCATCAACAGATGGCTGAATGTTCAGGAGAGGAGTTGCCATATGGAGAGCATTGGTCAGTGTTCTCTCAGTTGGTGTTTTTACAGCATTGATGTTGTGGAAATCATCCATGGACAGTATCTAAAAGGATTTTTGCTGAGCCAAAATAGAAAAAAATGTACAATAGAAGAAGTTTTCTATTGGGAAATCCAGATAATAGTAATATGTAAACAAATATTAATGTTACAAAGTTATAGAGTCTCAGGCTCTAAGGTAATGTGGTCAGAAATTATCTGGGTGGCCTTATAATCAGAAGATTGTTGTGTGAATACAGGGGGGATAGCCTATTTATAACTAAAAATGAAATTCATTTATTGAGTTTTAACTGGAAGTTGTTATTACCCAGATTTTATGGTAATTTTATTGTCTTGTATGCATGTATTTTTAATTACACTTTTAACAGCCTTGTATTCCATGTCTTCTGCCATCTAAAGATAATCAGATGTCATGTACTTCTTGTGGTTTTTTCTAATAGCTAAATAGCTTTTTTTCTAAACTCTAACAGCTATGCAACTAGTTAAAAAAATTTTTCACACTTTAGAGGCCGTAAAAGCAAAATACAGAACTGCAACAATTCGAAATTATGACAAGAAACAAAGAAACAATAATAAACATGAAAATTTAAAATTTTATTTTCGCCAGCCTCAAGCTTCCTGAAGTACAGTATAATTAAAATTGGATATTTTATGAGAAAACATACCTCGGTGAATTCTTCCTCGAGTTGAGGCCAGATTTTGAACCCTTTTGGGGACTCAGTCCTACACTTGTTACACCAACGTGTCCAAGATTTATACGAAACACTGCTTCGATTTCGGCCAACTTGGTCTATAATTCGGTGATGCCGAGTGAGGACAGGATGACCGTGATTACTTACGTGAGTGCCCCCAATGGAACAAGTGGACGAACACGAGCATGTCTTCCCGACGAATTTGATCGAAATGCCTTTGACATACCGATTCATACGGTTCAAGCCCATCAATTCAACAAACTTGAGAAGTTGATGTCCTCAGAACACCGCTACAGCAACACAAAAGCTGCCTAGTTTTAGCCTTAGCGCACATCGTAACGTAAATTGCCACTGGCTCGCCGCTTGCGAGCATGAACTCTCACGAAACAACAACAATTTCACACCGTATGCAAGTTCAGTTTGGCTTTGGCATAATATATAATATCAACTGAGAACTATTCAACAAATGAGCGGAGTTTAAAAGCTAAGTTTACAGTGTGCGCTCTAAGTTTTGTATCTTTTTGACTGTCGACAAGACTCGCTGCGAAAACAATGTAAAAAGTTGCAGGCAGGAGGGAGAGGTCAACTTTGCTTCAGTGGCCATGCGATTGCGCGCCCGATGATCTTAGCCATTATGACGTCACTCGTGAGCCGGTGTCACAGTGATATGTGTATCCCCGTGATATGTGTATCCCCGCACACATATCACTAGTGATATGTGTATCCCCTCAAAAATGGCGACCAGTGATATGTGTATACCCCACCCCCCTCCCCTCTACTTTAAAAAGCAATATCCTCCTTGAAAGCGCTCTCGTCGTCCGGTCGCTTACTGGACGAACGACTAACCCAAACAGGCTTAAAACACAAATCTCAATTTTTGTAGTTGAAAAAGTTTACGTATCTCTTGCTGGAATTGTGTTCTTGATCCTAACTGGTTTTCTGCGAGCAGGATATAATGAATTTAAAGTTGAACACCAAATGGATCTAGATATATTTCAATTTGAGTTTCACGGCACCGGATTTCTAGGACGATATTAATTGCGCGATGCATTCTCACCCCTCGAGTAACGCATATTCTCCACTGTTCATCACCTTGTTTGCATCTGAATTATTCGTGGAGTGAAACACATATCACGGCTTCGACCCGATCGCCATAAAATGATTAGTGGCACTCGTGTATCCCCTGCACCCGCTTTTCAGTTCGACTTTTTGTAAGATATGTTAAGTCTCAAGCTGTATACATTGCTATACTGCGAATAGTGCTAGCACGTTTCATAATATTCGACGTTTATTCTTCGGCAGTTAGCCTAGATTACGGCTGTCTTCAGGGGATACACATATCACTGCGCCATGTAATAATTAGTGATATGTGTATCCCCTGCATGCGGTCGGCGACGGTGTACAACCGAGGTCAGTGAAACTCCAGAAATCCCAAGCTATGAATAAATGCCGGGTGTGAATATTTCTAGCAAGCCAGTTTTGACAATGCAAATGTCATGGGCATTTTTCTTCTTGGGTAGAAAGCCAATATAACAGCGGTGTCCATGGGGATACACATATCACTAGTTCATGAAATAATCAGTGATATGTGTATCCCTTATTATCCCGTGCACGCGTGCACGCGTTTTTAGTGGAATTATCGAGTTTCAAACTTCAGTGAACCCAAGCCGTGTAAAAACGTCGGGTGCTAATATTGCCTGCAGTTTTGACAAGGTTGATGCGCTATATTATAACAGTTGTGTTTCTGGGGATACACATATCACTGCGTCATGAAATAATTAGTGATATGTGTATCCCCTGCACGCGATTTCAGTTTAGATATTTAGACATTCGAGTTGCAAACTCCGCAAACCTCAACCTGGGTATAAACGTCGTAGCGAGTAAGCAGCCAGCACGTTTTGGCAATAATTGGCCATTTTCTTCGATCAGGTAGATAGCCAATCTAACGGCTGTGTTTAGGGGATACACACTGAGATCACTGCGCCATGAAATAATTAGTGATATCCGTATCCGCTGTTCGAAGTTTTAGTCAGATATACAATCGAGTCGGTTGGAACTCAACCAAACTCAAGAAATCCTAATCTGCTCCGTTGGGCGCGAATTCATCTCTGGTTTCTTCTACTCTTTACAGTGCTCGTCGGAACCTCGCAACCGAGTCGCCATTTTGTTCGTTGAATGCCCAGGCGCGTATCAGTGTTTTGTGTATCCCCACGGGGGATACACATATCACTAGTGATATGTGTGCGGGGATACACATATCACGGGGATACACATATCACTGTGACACCGGTCCGTGAAGTTTCAATGGCCGCTAAAAAATGATACCAGAAAAGTTTTTCATCTGATGATTGCTCAAAGAATTTGAAAGAAAGCGATCAACAGCCCACAGGAATAAGATAACCTGTTAGTATTATGTCCAAAAATACTTTGAATTTCAAAAATTAGTCGTGAGAAGGCACAAAAACACGGAACATTTCGAGATCGCTCAATTGAAAACGCGATTGAAAAATGAAGCTTTGCGCCTGTTTCTTGGGCGATATCTGGAGAACCCAACGATGAACAACACGAACACAAAAATATGATCTTGATATGGTTTAAAACGTTTGAATGGTGATGAAAACGAATCATTAAACTTATGCATAAAAATGATCAGTGGGTTTAAACCCATTATTTTGTAGACGATAGCATGGAGGACCTACTGATCAATACTGGAAACCCTCGAAATATGAGAAAGTATTAGATGGAAAATGTTCCCTTACAAAGACATTTGAACTATAAAGTCATATGCTGGGTTAGAAAGTGAATAATGCACCAAAGAATTATTTTTCCGCGCTAAATTATCCGCAAAACTGTCAACGATAACATTTTCTTCTGCGAGGCCAACCAACTGACGCAAGCCGAGCAGACGTGTGGATATTTTTATAGATGGTAAGATATAAAATCACTGTACGGGAGACCTAAATGAAGCAGATGATATTCAGAACAACATGGACGAGACCTCTTAGCAGAAAGGTGCTTAATTTCGTGTAAAAATGTTCGTGAAATATGAGATCGGAGCAGGATCTGTTTCCTCGGGCGTCCGCATGCAGTGCAGAGATATTTCTTGTCTCGCACCTCTGACAAGAAAGGTATCCTAAACTGGTGCTTTGGGCTCTAATTTTTTATATATATATCTCAGTAAGTTCACTTAAACTTGTATAGACTGTAGAGGAAAACTGTGTAGGATGTCATATGGAAAGAACTAAAAAATACAGAATCTGGTTCCAAGCAGCAAGAGAATTAAAGAGGAAAGAAAATATGAACAGGGACACTTCCTATGCTAAGCCATTGGCAGTAAGGGTTAACTTATCCAGGAGAAACTTGTTAAACCAAAATGACTTATTGCCAAAACAAAGAGTTCAGTAAGGAAGGTTATGACAAAGCTGGAAAGATCAATATCAGGTGATCTCTTATTATAACCAAACCCCTTGTTTTCGAACAGTATCTGTCTTGAGAAACTGTAATAACTTTACTACCACTAAGTTTGAAATGATAATCAGTTATTTTCTTTATACTTAATGCTTTTAAATTTTCATCATAAATCTTATGTAAATAAAGATAGCTCTAACAATTATTTTACAAAGAAATATTCTAGAGAAGAGTGTCAGAGCTTGTACTTGTAAACATGAACCCCAACCCTGATTTCTCCCCAGCTTCATTGATGAGTTTATTATTGGCTTCAAGAGAATGATAAGCATACATTTTCAGCAAATAACAAAAAACACAAACAAGATTGGGTTTTACATGTAAATGTTTAATTGACAGCACAATGACAACACATAGATAGCTTTCCATGGTGGTTGAATGTATTTTCAGAAATGGGGCCTCAGTGCTTGAATGGTCTTGCAAAGGTAGTGGAGGATGGTAACCTAAGGTTTAAAAAGATCAAATAAGACTCCTTTTAATATTCACCAGTTGAAAACTGGAGTAAATGTTTATACGACCTCCCTTCCCTCTTTGGTTTTTACATCTCCCCCAACTCTTTTCAACAGCAAGTGTAAACTATAAGATAAATTTCCTAATGAGATCTAGCACTAGGAACTCAATATGTATTTACGATTAAAAAAAGTAATTCTCACAATTAAACAATCCAACCCCATCCACCTTTTAAGTCCTGTCCAAGCAGATACAATGCGGTAATGTACAAGAGCTAATATTTTATCATAATTTATAAAACATAAAATAGCTCATTTGCAGTATCAATGTATTGAATTAAGGTTTTCAGATTTTCACATAGAGAAACTTTTTCAGCACCCTCACCTGCACAAAGAAAAAATAAAATTTCTGAAGTGTGTCATATAAACTACATCAAACACTCTCCATAAAGCATTTTTGGATCCTTACTTAAAGAACAGCTACAATATTGTTTTGGAATTAAAATAAATCAAACTTCAAATTCCTAAGTTGTTGATCAACTGTGCCAATTTTGTACACATAACAAGATCCAGCAACAGGAACTCAAGGTGACCAGAGTTTGGAACTCAAGTTTTGTTATATAAACATACATGATTCCAGCCAACTGTGAGGCCCCATATTTGGTCTCAAGTAACCAAGAAAGCCATTACCCCATTGACCCTAGCCAAGTTAACTTTCACCATTTTGTTGAGAAAGTGAAACACAAGTCACCCTTAGCAACATAACCAGGGTAACCCTGGTAGGCCTGATAACCTTTTTTCGTCAAAATACTATGACTGGCCTACCTGGGGCAACTCATGGTATGAAGAAATCAAAATTAACTCACAAAACCCCACAGTGATCAAATGACTGAAAGGAAGCCAAAGGAAGAAGGATAACTGAGCACTGGAACATGAAAAAAGGCTTACATGTACTAAGTAATTGAGGAGGGACAACTTCGTTTCATATAAACACTTGATAAAGTTGCCTCAGAAGGGTCTGAAAGGGTTGTCTTCAGTACCCAAGACCATATAAATGGGATCTTGTACTCTCCTCCACAGAGGCTCCCTATGGGAAATTGAACATACTCCAAACTACCAGCCTACAGTCAAAGCAGCACAAAAGAGGCCTATGCTGAGGAGAGAGTACCTTGTATGTCAATATGTTTAAAGAAAAGTCTTACAAGACTAGACTGCAAACCATGGGTAAAATGTAGACTGCAGGCTTTTTAAGAACATCATATTCCCAGAGAGAGAGATTCAGCTAACCATACACCGGCTAACCTGAGCCGTATATTTCAGGCTAACAGCACTTAGATCTCTTTGAAATATAGATAGGACCCTGTGGGCACTCTGATTGGTCAAAAATCCATGTTTTATCAGAGTTTATTATACGGCTCTGTCTCACAAGGACTGGGAACTACTGAATTCACGAGTTTGATTGGCTGAAATCGATATTGAAAGCATTCTAGATTTTCCCATCTAGACAGGTAATATTTTGCGGTAAGAAAGTTGCAAACTAAAATACAAAGTCATTGACTGTTTTCATCTAACAATATATATTTATGGAAGTGCCATAAAGCCTGATGAGAAAAAAAAGTAAACAGGACAAGCAAACTTTAGCAGAATTAATTCAGCTTATCGCCGATTCGCAAGCAAAAAATGATAGTTAGTACAAACCAGTTACATTAAACGAATTACATTATTCTTGTTTGTGCCATATAATGAACATCTTATTAACTGAGCTTAGTCGGTCTGTATGGGAGAATCTTGACCTCTATTGTGTGTACAGACCTCACTGCGTTCGGACTGTACTCACGACCTTGGTCAAGATTCTCCCATACAGACTTCCTGCTCGGTTAATAAGAGCTAAATATAACATAGAAAAGGCGTGTTTTATTGTTTTGGGTGTGTAAATCTATATCATAAAGCAAATAAAGAAGCCTAAGCCATGTATTATACTGTGATAAAACACTCCAGACATTTGAGAACACTCCAGAAATGTAGAAAACACTCGCCTGTTTTCTACATTTCTATCACAGTGTAATAAACGGCTTAGGCTTCTTTATTTGTTAAATAAAGGAAATGGGAATACAATATATTTCGATTCTTAAAAAGTCTGCAGTCTGCATTTTAACCACCGCTGTGCAGTAGGCAGGCTTTAAGTCTCATTTGAAAAATTGAGCTTATGTTCTTGTTTGTGAAAGTTCTCATTTCCATCATTGTGGATAGTATTTCTGTTTGTTGGGCCTGTTGCTGGATACGTGCCGAGTACGAGATCGCAGATATTTCTTACTCAAATGAACTGATCATTTTTACTGCCGATTCTTCAAAATCATCTTCAATTACAATGTTTCCTTCTACATGTAAGCTATTCTGTGACCAAGTTACACGTTTCTTTAAGCTACCGATCACGTAAAAAACGCAATTTTACAGAGCGAATTGTCAAAATTTTGCCCCACATATTTCCACCGGAGAGCGATGACAGTAACACTTGAAATACACTTTAAGCAAGATTTGTCAGTTATAATGAAAATCTGCTTACCTCTCAAGAAAGAAAAATGATAATGACTCCTTGAGATCCAAATACAATACCATTTGAAGCTGGAATGATTGGAGAAATCCGCCTCAAACAGTTGTATCAGCGAGAGGCGACGACGACATTGTCGAAAACTTTGTGCATTTGCGCGCCTCTTCGCCATGACGTCATAATGGCCATGATCATAGGGTCAGTCAAATCTGACGTGTTCACCTCTCCCTCCTGGTTGAAGGCATTTTGTAGTTTTGTTAAGGTGTACCGCTGACCAGCAAAATACTGTATCGCGCCCCAAAAAACGTATTTCCGCGGTGTCCTGTGCTGTCCTTCGAACGATCAGTTCTCTGAGATCGGAATTTTGCCTCGTTTTAAGGTCGAAAATATCCTTGATACTTCTCGTTATTGGTGAGTTTGACGTCCTTAAATGGGTTTTTAATACTCAAGCAATGTTCGTAAAGAATAGCGGTACAGGGGAGTCATTTTGTGTGGAGTAATGTGTAGTTTGCCGACTCCAGCCAGCTCGAGCGGACGAAGCGTGGATCGTGTTGCTTCAGCCGCCCTCGCCTCAGAATTGTCAAAAACAGCGAGGGTATCCAGCAAAGCAGAAGATTGATCCTGTATGCGGTCCCGAGTTACATGTACCTTAACCATTTCATGCAAATTACACTTAAATCCAACCAGTCTTCAAAATCCTTGCAAAAGCTGCATCGTTTTATTCACACTCACTGCGCCGACATGTGGTGCTTGTTCATTTAGATTATATTTCGCAACGCGTCAAAGAAACTTTGATAAGAATTTGTCTTTAAAGACTGGCTTGTTTGGCGTTTCTATCACCTTTCTGAATTTCTGCGCCTTTTGGAACGGGTGAAAGAAAGTTTTTGTACCTGCCGTTTGCTGTCAGAATAAAACATTTGTTCATTTCATTCACAAGATATTTGTCTATCATTAAAGATTGTTGAAGCCTACATTTATATAATGGTGGCGTTTCCGAAGGGAGTAGAAATCGAAAATAATGTGATTTGCTGGCCGCAGCGAACGCTGGAAATACTGAAAACATTCAAGACCGCTCAATATCTTCGGTTCATTGACATTTTTCCTTGCTTGAGGTCTTTCTTGTTTACATCGATAACATGTTGATAGTACATGGAAATTTTCAAGACCGTTTCCTTGTACATGTATGCACATGTAACTAAATATTTTGAAATGCCCAAACACCTGTTTTGTTTACACGAAACCGCTTCCACTTATGGGATGTGGTCAAGTTTCACTTCTTTTGATGCTGAAAAGACATTCAACATTTCAGAGAGGCAGTAATCAACTCTTCAATGAAACCCACTAGTTTAGTTTGTTTACTCGGTCATTTGAAGCTTTTCGATTTCTATTTCCCTATCTTACATGTGCATTGTATCAACTTATATAAATAATTGACTGTTGTTGTTTTTCCTTTCATTTAATTTAATTCAGATGAGCTTTGCTCAATCACTACAAAATAATTTTTACATTGTATGTGCTTAATGAGTCATACATGTACATATCACGTGCTTTGAATTAATATGAAATTAATTATGATCCCCTTAGTAATAATATTGTATCATCCTCCCTTCTGTAAGATTCTTACTTAATTGTAACCACTTCATTACAAGACATTGTAGCACCTGATCAACAAATTATATTTATATAATTATATGCATTTATTTTTTTTTCCTGTGATAAAATGGCTAACAAGTGGGTTTGTTTATGCCACTGTGTCTCTGAATTGGCTTACTGTCGTCTACAAACCATTGGTAATAAATCTTCATTACAACTAACTCAGATACTAGACACAAAAGCATGTATTAAAGAACAGATACATTTCTTACAAATTAATATTTATTGCATTTAGTTCATCACTTAAGTTCTACAACATTGCTTTTCTCCAGTGAGAAATTTTGTGCAAAGTCCGAAGTTGTAAGTTGCAAAAACAAGTTCCGTCAGTAGTTGCGAATCACTTAAAATCAGGCTTTGATACTGTAAACTGAATGGCAGAAAGCGAGGAAATTAGAAATTGTCTCAAATACACAAGTGATAAAAGAGGTAAACTTGACTGAAAACTATAGACTCCTTTTTTTCAGGTTTAGGGTTAAGGTTAGGCCTAAGGGACAAGGTGGGAGGTGCAGTGGCCTTGTGGTTACTGCGCTCAGCAATGGATCAAGTGGTCCATGTTCGAGCCCTGGTCAAGGACATTGTGTTGTGTTTTTGGGCAAGAAACTTTTACTCTCATGGTGCCTCTCTCCATAAAGGTGTACATATGGGTACTGGTGAATTTAATGCTGGGGGTAACCCTGTGATCGACTAGCATCCTATCCAAGGGGTAGTAGAAATACTCCTAGCCACTTTATGCTACAGAAACTGAGATAGGCCTGACCTGATGGGCCACTTGGCTCGTATGCAGACTTTACCTTTTACTTAGGGACAAGGTACTGCATCAAGTGGGAGGAGGGACAGGGGAGTCAAAACCTCCCACTTCCCATACCTCTATCTCTTGACTCCCATCCTTGTTCATCCTGCTCCTGTCCCCTGTAAATTAAGAGACTCAAAACACATCCTAGTCATTTAGCTGCACAGTCCTTACGCATTTCTTTTTCCTTTTTTCCTTTGTTTTCAGCCTTGCTACTCTTACCCACGTCTTTCAAGTGAATGACCTATGACATAACCACTGTCAAAGGGTTTCATTTTGAACCTAAGGGTGAATTTTT
>NW_028301552.1:3142500-3155000 GCF_042242905.1 Orbicella faveolata | reverse complement strand
AACCAGATGAAGATGGACTGACTTATCTCGAAAATGCAGCCGCTCAAAGTGATCTTCTGATTGCATGGTGCTAGGGAGTGGTATCTCAGAGAACTGTTTTTTAGTATCTAGGAATCGAGCAACAATGGACGTCTTCCCTACACCGGACTCCCCGACAACTACAACCTTGAACTTATGATCGTAATGGACGTGTCGCCTGGTACCAACTTTATCTCCTGGGGGGCTACCAGAGGATTTTCCTTCCATTCCCTTGCTGAATTTGAGCAGGGTCTCTATGATTTCGGCAGCACTGGGTCTTTTCTCGGGAATGTTCTCGAAGCACTGGCAAACAAGATTGTGGAGAGGGTGGTCAGGGCCCATTTCCTCCAGATCCTCGCTCCGCCTTATGTACTCCGGGACAATTTCCCCATCTAAAACAAATGTCAAATTTGGTTTGAATGTGCAGCCTGGCAAGCAAAGGAGTATAATGGGAGCAAATGTCCTTTGCATGTTTACACACGATCTTTCACCTACCATTAAGCTCTGCAAGAAGTTTGAAATAATACAATTCTTTGAATTTTTTTTTAGCAGTGAGGTAACTGAGGGTGTCATATAGTACACATGGTTTTCTAAAGAAACGAAACATAATCGATCACCAAAAATAAATTCGAGTAAATGTTATGTCTGGATTCCGGTTAGATATCGAGACAACATTCCTCAGTCGATGATTTCCTTTATTCTCACAATCTGTCTACTTGACAATGTACCAATTATTGTAAGAAGAAGTTATATGTTGATCGATAGGAGATACTCCTAAAAATTTTAGTTACGAAACCAAATGATTTTTATGGCCAATCCTATTTTAGACAGTTAGACTCCATCATTGAAAGCTAACCATAAACAGGCTAACCAGAGCATTATTTAGGCTAACCTGAGTGACATTCAGGCTAACTGGAGTGATATATAATCTAACCAGAGTGACATTCAGGCTAACCTGAGTGTAGAATTTCACCACGATTAGCCTGAATAACCATGTTTATGGCTAGCACTCGATTATGGAAATAACGATATATACTTAAAAAGTCTGCAGTCTGCAGTTTACATTCTACCCTCAGTATAAATTTTACCCCCGGTCTGCAGTCTGCAGTACGCAGTCTGCGTTTTACACTGACCGTATTTTACACACTAAAAAGGCTAAACCATACCTGTTGGCACTGCCTATATAAATAAGGGCATATCCCTTCGGGGTTGATCACATTTGTGGAATTAACAATTCACTTCAGGTTTACATCAAGTGAAGCGAAAATGAGTTACCAAATGAAAAATAAACCTACAATGGAGCACGTTTATCTACCTTAAAGTAATATGGGAGTCACAAGACTTTACACTGACGTCTCACGGATCGAACTGTTTCATTTCCTTATAGAAGAGTTGTTTGTATCATTTGCGTGACCTGTTAGCTTATTGCGTGATATCGAGATCTAAGCATCGAGAACGCCAGCAAAGCGCAATATCACAATATTTCTGCGGATTACCCGATACAAATGGCAAGCTAAACCTGCTACGCCGGTACGAAATAAGGCAGTTAACACCTACAACATCAATATTTTCCAAAGGAATGATTGGAAGCATTACCTTCAAGAACAGGGTCAGGCAAATCACGTTCCGGCAAATGGCCAATAATTGTCTCCAACATCAATGCCCCGAAGGAAAATATGTCGATTTTTGCTGTGTATCTTGCTTGATCGCCCCACGGTCTTCCACCAAACCTCTTAGGATACGTTTCTGGAGCTGCATACACCGGTGTACCGGGCATTGCCGTAGCATACATTGCACCATGAGGGAAAGCTTTCGCTAAACCCAAATCCGCAATCTTTGCATGCATCGATTTCGTTAGTAGAACATTTTTGCTGGCCAAATCACGATGTACGATCGGTTCTTTACGCGAATGCAAGTAATACAAAGCTTCGGCAACGTCCAGCATGATTTTGATCACTTCCGAGAAGGGCACTTTCGGTTTGCTCTCCGATTCTCGAAGGTACTTAGCCAAGTCGCACTCTAACAGTTCAGTGACAATGATCGGCGTCTCCGGAGCAGGAGGCAGAATTACAGTGTAATACTGCACAATATTGTCGTGCTGAAGGTTGCGAAGTATCTCCCACTCCGATTTAAACTTTTCCAAGAAAGCAGCTCTGATGCTGCCATCGTGATCTCCTTCGAAGAAGATAGGACGAATTCGTTTGGCAGCGACTTGCTTTCCACACCACACGGCCTTGAAAACCTCGCCGTACGATCCGTCGCCGATTTTGTCTCCTAGTTTTATCTCCTCAACTGAAGATGCGTTTCCCATGGCTCTGAACAAGACAGAAGTGATTCTTCAACGTAAACGCTGGACTTTGGATGGTCTAGTGGATCAAATTCCTCGGTGAATTCCTAATCAATCAAAATGTAGACTTATCCCGGAAGTGGTATTTTCCCAGGGCCAGCAACCAAGGAGAACTCGTTCCCAGTCCTAGGTGACATGGGCAACTGATGCAAATTTACAAAGGCAATTCAATCCGCGCAATTTTGTTAAAGCGTGAAGTTTAATATGTAGAGAAATAGTTGTAAATCTCTTTATTTGAGGAAAATGTATTTAGTCAGAAAATCAATCGTTGTCTGAAGTTGCTCAATGAACTAATGACGTCAAAACGTGGTAAGAGCCAGAAAAGGTGGCACACGAGTATGTCACTGAAGTGCTTTTATTTTGAGACGTCGGAATCTATTTGTTTTATACTGGAGCTCCTGTGCGCCGAAGGAGAGCGAGCGAATCAACAAAATAATACGTACGTACGTCCGTACGCCAAGCCTAATACCTAAGAGAGCACCATTACCATAGGTACATCTTTGATATTTGACATTCATGTTATGATTAATTGACGGCTGTCAAAACAAGGTATCCGCTGACCGGTATTACGTGACCATATCGCGGGCTCGAGTTAAGAGCTCATCCAGATCGCGTATTTTTTTGAAGTTGACCAGGTACTGGGTTTCTATGCGATCGCGGGCTCAAGTCAGGTTAGAGGAAGTACATAATAATAATAATAATAATAATAATAATAGATTTGTATAGCGCCATATCCAGGGCTCATGGCGCTTTACAGTAAAAAAATGTTATTAAAAATAAAATTTACATTAAAAATTTACATCAGTGATAAAAAATTACTAACAAATAAAATAGCTAAGCTGTAAAAATGAAAGTAAAACTAGGAATCATTAAAACCTTTAAATGAAACTAACTAACTTAACTAAGTGACTGACTAATTAACTAGCTAAACTATCTAATCTACTAATTAACTAACTAACCAAAAGTCTAGTTATAAAATTTGTTAAAAAGATATGTCTTTATACAAGTCTTAAAATCTGATAGCGAGCCGCTCCCTCTTATATTGTTCGGAAGAGAGTTCCATAGGCTAGGTGCTACAAAAGAGAAACACCTATGACCATAGCCTATTAACTTGACAGGTGGTACTTTCAAGAGGTTTTTGGAGGAGGATCGAAGATTTCTGCTTGGTACATAAGGCTCTAGCAGTTCAGTAATGTAATTAGGGGCCTGGCCGTTGAGCGCTTTATAGGTTAAAAGTAAAATCTTATAATTGATGCGCTGGCTTATTGGAAGCCAGTGTAGCTGCTTTAAAACCGGCTTGATATGATCGTATTTCCTTGTTCTGGTAACAACGCGAGCCGCAGCATTCTGGACATTTTGTAGACGATCTATCAAAAATTTTGGTAGTCCATATAGAAGCGAGTTGGCGTTATCTAGTTTGGAAGTGATGAATGCATGTACTAACTTTTCAGTGTCTGCTAGAGATAGACAGACTCTTATCCTGCTAATGTTTCTAAGATGGAAGAAACAGGCCTTGCAGGTACTGGTAACATGCTTTTCCAGTGACATGTACTCATCAAAGATGACTCCAATGCATGCAGAGGCAAAATTCCGGCGCAAATTAAAACGTGGCGCGTTATTGACTTTGCTTCCGACATATTCCTTGCACAATCTTCTCATGGAAATTCCCTGATATGTTGCGTACGTAATTTCTACAATCTTGGAAAAATTGGGTACACTTATTGGGCAAACTTTGTTAAAATTTAACTGGAAATCATAGTGAAACCACACGCTGAACAATTACCTGCTTACAATTGATCATTTTTTGAGTTTCTGATCCAAGAAAAACAAATCCTCATCTTTCTTTATGGTTAATTATCGCAATCGGGAGCTCCGCTTTTAGGCCTGGCTAAATCTATATGTTATCTATATACCATGAACGGAAGCCAGAAAAGGGCAGTTCCCCAATTGATCATAAGTAAGAACCAATTTTAAAAAATAGGCAGTCGAGGACTGCATGTGCCGGTTACCTTGGATATAAATAATTAGCTGAACTCCTCGCTTTGATAGGAAATCAAAATGTCCAAAATGGCTTTCCAGCCAACTCGTGATATTTGAATCGGGTCAAAAAGATTTTGAGAAGTTTCTATGTTGGAAAATAAAAATGTTCAAGCCATAAAGCAACGTAATTATAGAAGACAATGAGACAGTATGGAAATTTGAATCGTTCGCGGGAGACAAATGCTCGTCGAGCGTGAAAGTTTCGGCTAAAGAGCCGCTGTGAAAGCGGTCGATGGATCGAATCATAAACCCCGGAGGGAGGTACTCCCAGAAATGTTAAGTGGGGGTGTGCGGCCCACTTCCCAAAACTCTTACCCTATTTCTGACCAAAATATGCGATTTTTGCTACCCTATTTGTGACTGTTGCGGCTGGCACAGTTGCCCTAAACATAAGCTATGAAGGGCTTTTGTTGACGGTCTTATCGATAATGATGAAAAAGTAACTTTCACTAAGAAATATACCCAATTCAAGGCTAGAGTGCAAAAATCATGTCCTATTTATGACCATAATCGCCAAAACTAATACGCTGTTTATGACCAAAACGGCTGCAAAGCCATACCCTTTGGAGCCGCACATACCTATGTCGCCCATATAAGGGAGTAACTCCCCCCCCCCCTCCCTCCGGAGTCATAGACCCACCTTTGTTGTATACCAAATAGCCGTAAATTTGGGAGTGCTTAGTCGACTCCAAAGACGAAAGGTCAGTTCATCGCTTTCGCAGCCTTTCGCTCCAAAAAATTGTTTACCAAGCATCGACTGAGGTTACGGACATTACTTTCAAGGACGATGATATTGGTGGCTACGCTTCTTCGAGACCGGTAGCCACAATCACAGAATGATAGGTCATCAGTTTCGAGTTACCTTGTGCCTCAGTTTTAAAACAAGCCTTCGTACAAAACCTTTCACGTGAAAATGAGTTTGATTTGCATCCAAATGAACATCTAAGGGAAAAACATTTTCTTATGATTGGTTTCGCACGAACACACGTTTTGACACAGAGGCAAAAGGCAACTAGGGACCGACCTATTCGACAAATTATCTGTGCCCTCATTTTCTCTCGATAAAACCTCATTGAAATATCGTGCTTAATCTATTAATGAAGAAACGGCACACGACTTGGTGTGAAAGAGTTCTTTAAAAGCTAAAAAGAAAGAAACTGTTGTTAGTCCCATTTGAAGGAAAAGATTTTATGGCTCTGATATAACCTAAGGGATTTAGAAAATCTGTGATCTTCGGCTGTTCACTCGTGTTCAGTATGGTAAAAATGCAAGAAGCGACATTGGCCAGCATCCGCACTGCTGTCTCTGTTGGGCGCGGTTGAAAACGCGCCGAACATAACTACAGAATTAAGTGAAAGTAGTAAAATTCGACGTTTGAACCGGAAATTTCGGGCTTCTTACCTATTTTGTACCAATCGTGAAAGTTGTTTCCTGGAGGATAATATAAGCTGCATTGTTAGGAGGAGTTCCAATGTGGTCTGGCGGTCTACGTGGTTTCCGCTGTGAGCTTTCGAGATTCAGTTTGCCGCATGCTTTGCTAATACAGTTTGTTTTCAATCATTTCGGCACAAGATATCTTAGTCTCTAAATAATCGTCTTGGAGGTCCGTGAAGATGATTGTAACTTGCATTCTCTACGTGACGCTGGACCCTAAGACAGTAGCAAGGATACTTCTATGGCTTGCTCAGAACCTTAAGGTTTACTTCAAGAAAGTTTTGTTTCATCAATATTTAAGCATAAAACAAAATAAAGCCTAATGTTGGCAATCAACCATCGTATGAGCTCTCATTTATCTCAGCGGTCTTCCTCTCCCGTGATTTTCCATATTTGACTCATGTCAGTGAAACATAGCGTGTCATACGAGTAATCATTTCTCCCTTCTCAGATTGTTGCAAGTTTTCATCAGACGTATGTTAAGACGAAAACAGAAGCTATCCTTCAAGACTCCAAGAACTTGGCCTTTCCTAATTTGTTACTGAATCGCTAAAAACTGTTATTATGTACGTTGAGAACACTACGCTAATGTCTCTTTGTAATTAATCCTTTATTCTCGAGTGAATACTTAGTATCTGAATAGTCTTAGGTTGTACCGGAAGGCACTCAGGTCCCCATACCGCCTCTGCACAGCTGGCTGGTCTCACTGTTACTCAACCCTTGGGGTGAAGGAATGTCCGTGCCCAATCTTTGCACCTCCATTGGAGACTCAGTTTGGGGGATCTGCATTAACTCGGTTTATGGGCTCCACACAGGGTTCTTTCTCTTAATACTCGAATTGCTGCCTGTGGCACCCCTTCAGCCCTCTGCTGAAGCCCCGTTAGGGAGGGGACATTTGTTACTCTGGACTGGGTTAACTTCGCCGCATGACATTATTCCAGCAACAATGGTTTTATTCTCGTTATCTTAAGCTATATCGCGTTGTTGTTTCGCAAGGGAAGGGTAACTGAACTGAGTTTACAAAGATTTATAACGCACGAGCAGAGCCGTTGCTCTTCTCATTAAACCTTCTATTTATTGACGTTGTCGTTACCGTCGTCGTGCTAGTTTGCGTTGAGCTTACACTATAAGCAATGACTACGCCCAGTAAAAGACGGATTTAAATTCTTATTTACGTGATAATCTTGAGCTGTTCAGCTCGCCTATATGTTTTTGCAGGGGATACCTATGAAATGTAAAAAGATTTAGAGCGGTTTTCAATTGAGTGTCGTAAGTAATCGGCAATTACTTTGGTTTTGTCTTGGTTTTACGACGGTGGGAGATTGGCTGAGTAGTCTAATTGGTGATTAATTGGTTTGGTTTTGGTTTTACGACACGCAATTGAAAACCGCTCTATAACGTATAACGCAAGTGCAAAGTCATTGTGCTGCTAACCATTGGAATTGTCGAAGTGGTTTTCCCCCGTCCACACTACGCCAGAGTAATTTGAAAACGCAACAGTCACCTGTCAGTTTTAGATTTGTGGTTGAGGAGAACTTATCGTAATATCATGGTTTTCAAAAATCTCCGTTTTCAAAATGTTTTCCGTCCACACTAAAACGCAATGCCGGCGTTTTAAAATTACTCCAGTTGAAGAGCGTTTTCGAAAAGCTCCGTTTTCGTGACGGATTAGTATGGACGGTAGTAGCCTAACCGCAGAAACATAGCTGGGTTTTCAAATTCCTCCGGCGGAGGACGGACGGAGCCTTACTAAGGTCCCCAACTTATGGGCGACCGTTACCACCACTTCTCGTTGGTGACACACCCTTGTTTCGTCCCAATCTCGTCTCGCCTTAAAACTCTCGCCCACTACACCCCTCCTGACGTGACTGAGAGCAAAATAGACAGCGAAGCAGTACATCCTACAGACACAGCTTTACAAGTGTTTAAGGTCTCGCAAAAATAAGTACAGCCAAGAAAACGTCGTTTAAACAAAAAGGCAGTAAAAGATGTTGCTAGCAGGTTAGAGGTTGGCCTTTTTTTTAGCCAATTGGAGGAGAAATAATTATTTAGTGTCCAGATACAAAATCCCGACGATGATGATGACTTTGATGAACACCGCATATTAACTAGTCACCCAGAGTAAATTCGTTATACATGTATACTGCAGTAAAATAAAGAAGAATCTTTAGAGCTTAACACGAAGGGGTTCGGTTCATCGCAACGATTTTTCTTGACTGAGGGTCAGGGGCTAATTTCTTGGAGGGGACTTATAGTTCCCCCTTGCGAGGCCGGCTTAGACTGGGAACTAGCAAAGTTGCTTCCGTGTGTTGCAACAAAGTGATTACTTTCGCTTTTGCGAAGCAAAAAGATGGACGAGAAAATCAGGATACTTCAAGCGGTTTAGGCTAAGAATACTTGAGCAATGGGCAAAAAAGTGGGAAAAAACCATCGGTATGTGTTTAAACTACTCTTGTTATTCATAGTCAAGCTTTTCAACATATCAATGGCTTTTGTTCGTTTCGAAAACCAGCTAAATACAACAGGGTACGCAAAGCCAAACAAACAATGCAACATTTTCCGATATAAACTGGTTAATGGTCCTTTGGTTTATTCAGCTTTTCAGAAGGATGTTTGTTCTTGCCGTTATATTTCAACGAAAGCACGTTCAGCGCAAGTGCTTAATTAATGGAGAAATCGAGAGAAAGAAGCGTTCTCTTTGACAACTCAGTCTGGCGGCCATTATATTCTCAGCCGAAAAGTTAGAGACCTCTTTACCATACAAAAAGAGGGCGTTTATATCAATACAGGGCCCATTTTCTATTTGTAATGAATGTTTTTAAGTTTTGTCACATGTTCTTACATAAAGATCGTGCGTGCTTGAACGCTTTAGGAGGGAGCGCAACAAGAACGAACTCGCGATCGCATTCGATTGGAATTTGAAGTTTTACTCGTTTTAGTGTTAAAAACGCAATTTTACGGAACAAATTGCAATTGCTGTGCATGCCTACTTTAAGGTTAGGAATTGATATAAGACATAGCCAATAAATTATCTTACGATGGTTGAAAAGAGAATGTCTATCTTACTAAATATACTGTAAATATGATGACATAAGGCCCAGTTGAGACGCCGAACTTTTCACGAGCCGAACTTAATTCGAATTTGGACCGACCCAAATTATCAAAAGTACACCTGTTGATTCAGACGTCGAGATTAATTCGCCGAACTTTATTTAGTTAAGACCAAATCATATCGAAATGTCAGCGATTTTCAGGCAAAGTGAAAACTGCTCGTAAAATACGTTATAATTATTTCTGCATTAGGTTCGGCTCGCGAAAAGTTCGACGACTGAATCAAAGCCGTTCCAAAGCCGAAATTCCCGGCTGAGCTAGGCGGGAAGAACGGCTGAACCGTTCCAAATTTAAATAGCCGTTCTTAATTGGTTCAAACTTTTCATGTACTTAATTCAATGTATTTGGTTCGGCTCATGAAAGTTCGGCCTCTGAACTGGGCCTAACTTACTTTTTGCATATCATGCTTTGTAGCTTTTTCGCCCCACGGTTGCAAGAAGTTTATATCTACTCAAAGCTCTTAGTTTAAACGGGCACTTTGTCCAAACGATTAAGTTTGAAGGATTTGGCAAATGTAGAACTAATGCTAATAATAAAAAACTTGCAGGGTTACAAGAGAGGAGGATAAACACATTTCCCCAGTGCAAACTCTGGTTGGATTTTCTGGAAAATTGTTGTTGAAAAAGCTGAAACCCCTAAGAAGATCACGTTCAGACAAAATTCGAGAGAAAGCACTGGAACAAGATTATCTAGACAAGGTAAGCTTGGGGTGTACTGTATATAATTTAATGTTTTCATTCTATATTTAGATTAATAACAGCTGTTTCACTCTAAATAAGGCCACTACTAGACTGAACAATCCCTATTTTTTGTTACACAGTTACCCTCGGCAATTATTGGGGAACCACTAAGCCATCTTGGATTATTTGACAAGAAAAATCTGGGAAGAGGCCAAACTGGGTGTCCTCAAAACATAAAGGGACTGCCCTCACTATGTGTGATCTGGCATTTATGATTCATGCCGCACCAGCAATGATCCATAATGGTCCATGGTCTGTTTGGTCCATTAGACAGTGCAAAATAAAACAATTTGAAAATGTATTGACAACCCTTGACATAAAACTGCTTTTCTGTTGTCAGTTCTGGAGATACTTGATACAATTTGGCACTTGAACAGATTTGACCCCTTTGGAAGAAACTGAATTTGTACTTGAAAATTTAACGGTGAAGGGCTGTAAGGAAAATTTTTTTTCAAGTTGATCAGGGGAAATTATTTGAAGTCTCTTGAAGCAATTTTACAGCCTGTTAGCTATTTGTTACTAGACAATAAAAAGTACCTCTCATGAATTTCCACAATTACTTGCATTTTCTACCTAGAGAACAACCTTCCAAGAAACGCAAGAGTCCGAGTTGCTTCTCAAGAAGCCTTGCAGGGCTAATCTTTACCCTGCTGGACTTCTCACGGACCTTGAAAAGATTTTCGGTGGTGATGCATTGATTATTTGCACCAAAATAACCAAAATTAAAATAATTACAATTATTAGCACAGGAGTTACATAAATCTGATTTTTTTAGATTGCAGCAATTTTTTCAACATCAAAAATACTGGTCATTTTTCCATAACGTGTAGTTCCAGAAAATATCCATACCCCCATCATACAGGGAGTTTCATTTACATGTAAGACCCCCCACCTCCCCAGAATTTCCATTTTTTTACACAAAAATAACCCTCACCCCTCCAGAATTGCCATATCACACTGTACATGTACGTACACCCCCCATACCCTCTGGAAAAATCCATTTTGGCAAGCGTGTTAAAGTTAAAGTAAGCTCTTCAAACACTGGGTCATCTGCATTGCACATCACTGCTGTGTAATCTTGATTGACCGTAACAACTGGAGACACAGACTAAGAAAATGCACAGCAATTTATTATTTAAACATGCTTTGAAAGAAAATAAATAATATGGTAATGTGTCAAATTTTCTTCTTGTTATGACTATGTACCTTTGAAAATGTGGTACAATTTCCATTGAAAGACTGATAAGCTGAGTGTAGGTGAAATTGACACCATACTTTTGTCATGATCATGAGCATGATCACTAACACACTCTCAAAGAAAGCCAATTTTTACAGCAAAAAGCATACATGTACTTGTAAATTGACGATGCTAGATGTGACAAATAATATTACTATTAATATTTTAAGTTTTGAACTGTCTTATGAGCTGCCAACAAGGACTCACAAAATTATACAGTCACTAACAAAGTACACTAAAACGTCAAATAATATTTTTATGTAATGTGTAATCCCTACCCTAGCCATTTGAGATGGTGGCCTAGAGATATTCTTTCAGGCCAAATGTTTCTAAACAGTTGTGTACATGATTCAATGTTCACATCACTGCCTTCATTGGTGTGATTTCTTGGTCTAAATTTCTCAAACCTGAAAACAAAACAAAAGTGGTCAAGGGTAGGTTTTTCTTTCCATCTAAGAAAGCCCAACATACTGGACCATATTAAGTATAAGCTACAGTGGCCATTTTAACACTTGTCAACTGTGACGGTGGTGCTAGGAGGATATCCGCCTCAAATCCTGAACAATACAGATCTGTCACATGTAAATTTGGTCGGAACAAAAATTTTCAACAGCCAATGACCTCCTACTAGGCTCCTGATTGTGATCGAACTTGGTGAATAACATATTTATTACAGGACTGAAAATGTTTTGAAAATAATTCAATGATCATGGACTGGAAAAACTATGTAAACATTGAGGATTCTCACTTCGGATGTAGAGCCAACTTAACAATAACAGTTTTTTGTGGACAGTAAGCCATAAAACAACAAGATCATTCATGACAGGGTCTGGGCCAATACCCACAGTAGAGCAATCTGATTAGTTGTTTTTTAAGTTATTAGGCCTCTGAACCAACTTAATCTTGTAATAAATGACAAATATAGTCATCAAGTATATTAAACTAGGTACCAGTGAGAGTGTTTAAATTGTTTCAACTGAGAGCTACCTAACGTATTTTCCCCTCTTCATATCCCAGTGTAACACACTTGCTTGCCGCCTGAACGACCACAGAAATTTACTGGATTTGATGCTACAATTGGCATGTTGCAATGGAAAGGTTCTATGCAATTCAACTTTATGCCAGGTAAACACTTCTTTGATGATTCTTTATCTCACCATTCTGCAATGGCATAAGTTAAGAACAGATCTTTATGAATTTATAAAAAAATATAAGAAATTAATATAATAAGGAATAATTTTATTATTACCTTGTTACACAATATTTTTACAACATATTTGTGATCCACCAGTTTGGAATCTGGAGTCAATTTCAAGCACTGAATTTTCACGATAAACCACTTTGTTTGAACTGCTTAATATCACAAGGTATTCTTATGTAATAAAATTTTTGAAGCTGCAGGTTTATAAGATGTGGCACTACTCATATTTTCTGTAGACCAGGAAATATTGTAATGAATGATGTGCTCGTCAATTGTTACAATGCATCACCGTGGCAACCAACTTTTATATTTTAGGAGCTTAAAGAAAGGCATGCAAATAGCATCACACTCATCAAGTTTCTTCTTGAGCAA
>NW_028301552.1:2667500-2682500 GCF_042242905.1 Orbicella faveolata | reverse complement strand
GAGCTCAGGAAAAAAAAAACCAAAAATGAGTACAAAGAGCGCGACTTTGAGAAAGTCTGTGGCTTCGGGTATATCCAGCTGCTTCCATAATTGTTCCAGTACGAAGCTTACTTGTGTCTTACAATTTGCTTTGTTGTCTTGTTTCAGGTATCGTTTGTTATATGCACAATTCCTCCAGCTCTTCTCGGAAAAATCAGCTTCAATCCTCCACTTCCAGCCCTTAAAAATCAGGTATTAATTGCGAGTGTCTTCTCCGAAAATGCTAGCTAATGATTTGTTTGAGTTATTGTTGGATAAGACAGACATTCTGGTGTTTCTCAGTTTTTTTTCGGTTTATCCGAGAAGGGGCGCTTTGTCGAGGAAATTCAAAATACACTTAAATCTCCTTCAAGTTCGCATTTGTTCAGTTTTGAAACCGGTCGTATGAAATCCAGTTCTAATCATGTAATTGTGAATCTGTTTGGCTCCAATTTAGGCAATTCAAAGAATTCCTGTGGGTTCTATCATAAAGACTGTAACATTTTATCAACGGCCGTTCTGGAGAGAAAAAGGTACAATTTACCTGATAAAATTCAAACTGTGAGAGACCAAACATAGCCAGTTATGAGAGGAAGAAGATCGCGCGAAGGTTATTTCAAGGAATGTTTCATTTTTTTTAGCTCTCAGAGACATTTCTAACCAGCCTAGCGCCTGCGGAACAAGCGGTTAGCGGGACAGAACATGGGAGGCAAGACAAATAATTTTGAATTTTTTTCTTGCGCTCCGTACTCTAACCTACGAAGCCACGAAAAAAAAGATCCCCTAATCGCAGTTTATCCGCGCTCTTTACCGCTAAACCGTTTGTTCCGTAGGCTATTTCATTCAGCGTCCCCGGTAAACGCCTTCGCCAGATAATTTTGCCGCCTTTAAGTTCAAATCATGTGATCACCTTTTGTTTAATTCTCTCATAATTAGAACTACATCATTTCCCACGACATGAGTTATAATTAGGACGAAAACATTAAATTGTAACATCCGAAGTTTCAGGTGATGTCTAAGTGACACGAGTGTTTGTTAGATTTTTTGGTGATGGTAGCACACGAGGTGTAAACAACAAGAGCGTGTTCCCGATTTGAAGTTTTTTTTTTCCAAGATTCACAATAGACCACTCCCCGGAAAAGAATACTCCACTATTGGAATTGCCTGAGCAGTCTGATTACCGTCGTATGTTTTGTTTTGTTTTGTTTTATTATTTTCTCCATTCAGTATGCCATTGATATATTACAAAAATATTTTTTATACTAAGCTTTATTGACTTCCCTGGGCTTCCTTGCCTTCCAGATTTGATATTTGCAAATACATATATTGTGTGGCAAAATGAAAATGAACTTATTAAATTAAACTAAACTAAGCTAATGCATTTTGTTTTGTTTGTTTTCAGGTCTCGCGGGCTATTTCAACTCAGATGAAGGTCCGGTGGAAGAAGGATATGATGACACTAAACCAGATGGTTCCCATCCAGCTATAATGGGGTGAAGGTTACCTCACACTAATTAGCTATAGTTTTGAAAAGAGCATTTTGCTGTTTGATTCAATCATGTGCAGTTATAAGCATGCGTAGTAACTTGTGGGGTTTCGTTACTAGGGCCTCCTCAGTTGGTCATGTTGAGGAGCGTCCAGTTTTTCGTGTTTATGCGGCCGACTTTATTTTGTGTATTATGTTTTAATTTTATTAACATGTTTGTAGGTTCATACTGGCAGATCAAGCACGCGAGACAACGACTCTTACAAAACAAGAAAGGTGAGCCTCTCCCGTCCGCAGAAATAATTGGTCTATGTGCTTTGTAATTTATGTATAACCGCTGTCAAGTCTACTGCATGTTCTTTAGTTAGTTATAACAGAGGGAACATAAACGACCGACTTCCTCCTTGTTTAATGTTGTTGCATCTCTATAACCATTTGTTTACAAAGGTAGCCTCTAAACCCACAATTGAATTGGAGGAGAGAGGAATAAATATGTTTTTTTTATCATTTTTGTAAGGAAAATCTTTACCAAATGTCCAGCTTTTCGTTATGTGTTCTTTGTTGTTGACTGAGATTGCGGTACAACTCCCAACGTCGACATTACTTCTTTCCATACCTAATCCATTTTTTCTTTCATTTTTCGTCTTTGTTTTGTTATTTTGATCAGACAGAAACGGGTCTGCGAACAATACGCCAAAATTTATGACACCAAGGAGGCACTGAAGGTGACCATTCTCATTTTTTTAGTATTGTATTCTTGTTTTGATTGCTTGATCCAAACAAAAACCGAAAGGAAGAAAGAAATCGTAAGCATGTACAGGGGTTGTTGTGGTGTCATCTTGGGGCCATATTAGAATATGTAATCATGTTTCTTAGCAACACCGCGGGCCAGGAGCACAGAACCTTCGCAGGCTCTGTTAAAATGTCTTCTTGGGCCTCCTCGTGCAGATGCTGGTTCCATTTCACCGCGTGTGTTGCACCTCCCTAACCCCGCCCTTTTATTATTACTCACAGCGCTTGATACACGGGTTAATCGAGTGATGAAATGTTGTCTCTCTTCAGCCCGTCCTGTATCTTGAGAAGAACTGGATGGCAGATGAATTCGCTGGAGGCTGCTATGTCGGTACATTTCCTCCCGGAGTATTGACAAGTTACGGGAAGTAAGTAATTAATGTCCTATAGTTTAACCTTGAACTTAAGCTATTTGAAGTTTACTAAGGTAGAACTGCAACACCACAGAGGTAATGACCCAAAAAGGAATAAAGATCATGAAGATGGGGAAAGGTTGAGATTCTTAACCTGCGACAGAGGTCGTTAAGTATTTAACAACGACGCTTAAAAGAGAAAGCGTAGTTTTAAGAAACATGTTTCCCGCGGGACCATCCTGTGATGCCCAGATCACTTGGGCGTACTAACAAAGAGTGTCAACCGTCCTTGTACTGTTTCGACTCCTGCCGTATTAGTTAATCGATGTCGAATGTAAAACTAGTGTCCTCTGTGTGTAGAGTGTTACGGATGCCTTTCGGTCGGGTGCATTTCGCTGGTACCATTACAGCGTCACTTTGGGCCGGCTACATGGAGGGTGCATTGGAATCCGGGGAACGAACAGCTCTTGAGGTAAATCGCTTCATGTAATATTACTTAAAAGAGCACTCCAGTTGACGTTAAAATTGATCGATTTGATCCTTGCTTAATTTGATAGACTAACAGCCCATCCAGGGGGGGTGAAGGGGGAGAGGGACAATGCTTACAGTCGCTTCTTGTCGCAGAACTCGGATACTGTTGGATTTATTCTTACCTTAATTATCACGTTTGAAAATACATGAGATCTGTTATACCCAGGCTTTGTGAGGTCACACCGTCAATTAAGGTCAGCGTCGGGTCATGTTAACCCGCCAGGAAAATGTGTTTCAGGTCCTCTGCAGACTTGGAAAGATGACAGAAGAGGAAACCAAGAAAAGACGTAGTCCTGAGGTAAGTCACTTGGAAAAAACCAAGCAAATTAACAAACATGTTCCGTCGCCATTAAATGCAAGTATTTTAAATAGATAAAGGCGGGACTGAATTAAGTAATAGATAAATTAAACAACTGAAGTGTTACGCTGTACTCTGAATTTATTAATAGAGAATAGGCCATTTCGGAGCTACATGTTGTCTCTGTTTCTAAACGAGTCCTCGTGTAAAACTTTTCACATTAAAACGAGTTTGATTTGCATTAAGTCAACGTGAGGGTTGAACGCAGTTTCAATGAATGGAGATTTCACGTTAAACCACTGTATGCTTTGAGTCAGCGTTAAGGCCGTAAATTCTATCAGTTCTGCTTATATTTCTCGTCCCAGTTGTCTATTGTATAAATCACTATCCAGTGAAGAGCGTGGTTTTTCTCTCGAAAGTTAAGTTATCAACTTGATAGCGATTTATCCAGTGGCTCGCTGTATTTACACGTGGAGCAACTGTGCTAGCTCTGGTCTGCGTTTCCTCAACAGGGCTTAGAATCCAAGTTTTTAGAGTTCTCATTCATGGAGAAGTACCTACTGCCGTCTGTTCCAACGTTCTTGGCGTGTTCGTCTGTCCTCGGAGGTGCAGCTATTTTCTCAGTTGTTTGGTGGAGATACCATTCAAATTAAACAAACTTTCATCGGTCAACATGAACTGGAAGCAGCGAAATTCAAAATTAAACCGCATGAAATTGACTGATAAAGCGGTTTTCAATTGCGTTGATTGGTTTTGGTTGACGAAGTGGTGCGAGTTTTTGAAGCCAATCGCTTAGCGAAGTAACGAAAGAACCGAGTCAAATTCGATGCTCAAGTGAAAACCGCCTCAGAGAAAAGGATTCCACCTTGTGATAAAAACCACAATGCTTACAGTCGACTCTCTTAACATGAGCAACGTCGCAAATTTTTCAAGTTCGTCGTTCAAAGTAATCTTTCTCCGTCTACTTTAGTCTCAGCCATCCATATTTCTTCAGTTAAGTTGTTTTTTCTGTTGTTGCGAGGACATAAAACGGAGACAGGTTGCGGCGACAGTTTTCCTCTTGAGACATGCCCGATTTTGCGGAAAAGTTCTGTTACGGGAACAAGATTTGTCCCCGCGACATGATGTATGAAATTCTCAGCTGGTTTGAATTCGTGCGTCGTGAAGCAGGGACGAAAAGAACCCAATTTTAAGAACACATGTTTATGCCTCAATCCGGTGCGTGTGCACCAGCTTGCGAACTGTTCCTCTAACATGTGTTCTATGCGTACACACGAAGGGGCTTGTTCCCGCTTCACGTGCCCGCATCGTGTCCCCTAGTGTGTCCCGGCGACCTTTAAGAAATAGAAAACACTTTCGTGTTTTTACCGAGTTACAGAGTTACGAGTGGAAGTTTGAAAGAAAAGGAATGCTGTGAGACCCGTGCCGCAGGCAAGTGTTTCTAAAGCTTTCTCTAGTTTCTTCAAACGTTCACGGGAAAGAAAACACTACGAGAAAAAGAAAAGCAAAGTCGCTCGTTTATTCGCGATTATCAAAACGTAATTGTATGAATGAAGACAGAAATCGTGAATCTATGGTTGGACTTGATCAAAGAGTAAATTTTTAGCTGTGTTGTATTTTAATTGTTGGTTTTCATCGTTTTGTAGTTAATAGTTTCTTGTTTCAAGGTTTTTATGATTGCAATAGAACTTTCAGTGCTTTTTCTCTCTAATTATTTATAATTGTACAGTTTTCTTCATGTTAATTTTATCAGGGCCTCTATTGATCTCAGGTGCTATTTCTTCGGAGATTGCAACCCCGATAAAGAGCGTTTTCACTTACACGGCCAGCAGCCATGCAGATTGATTGGAATGAAATAAAGTGTTTATATAAAAAAAAGAGTTCAACTCCCACAAGACTGGTTTGGGGCACCAAAGCCCCGTCCACACTACCTAAGATAAATTTTGAAGCGCAGCCCTATTTCTACGGTTAGGCCTGCCGTTCACACTGATCCGTCACGTTAACGGAGCTTTTCGAAAACGCTCTTCAAACCGGAGGAATTTGAAAACGGTGGCTTTGCGTTTTAGTGTGGAAGGAAAACATTTTGAAGAGCTTTATCGAAAACGATCATGATGGCGTCACGATAATCATGTGATTTCCCTGCTCGAGTTTTCCTCAAACATAAATCTAAAATGACCGCTGCTTGTTGCATTTTCAAATCTTTTTTGACGTAGTGTGGAAGGAAAACATTTGATGCGTTCTCAGAGTAAAAACGCCTTTTTTCAAATTTCTCTGGCGTAGTGTGGACAGGGTCCAAATGGCCTCCGTTTTGGGACAGCTATGTCTGCCGTGCGTCTTGTGAAAACGCTCTGTAAATAACTCTTTTTACAGTTAACGTTTCTTATTTGCATTACAGGAAAATTCAATTTGTAGACAAGGTAATTTACGAGGTAAAGGTAGCCGAAAATGCCTCGTATTCACTTTGGATTATGTTGTAATTCATTAAATGCGAAAAGGTAACCGTGAAAAAGGTTATTAAATATATGTTTCTATATCTATTTGTCAAGAGCTCGTGTTAGTGCTGTGTTTCTGTCGAGTATTAATAGAAGTACGGCTTGCTAAAATATCCCGAGCTTGTTTATGTTTATGTTAAACATAAACAAGACATCCAGCATAGTGATTTTCCGCTTGCGCTCACCGCTTACCCTCGGCGTGGCCGCGTTAACGCGAGATGAGAGAAAGTGTCATGTGACCTATTTTTTAGCATGCTTCGGGAAAATCGCCGGAAAGCAATCGCGCGTTTTATATATACAGAAATGTACAATATCATGGTGATTCGAGACAAAAGAACATTATAATGAAGGCAACAAAGAACATGAGTGAAAGTCAGCGCACTATTTTCCTGGGTTGACGCTTAAAAATAGCAGCCTTAAAATGTTTCAATTAATTTGAAACTCTGGGATTACGTTGAATATGAATTAATCTCATTGAGGGCCGAGTTTAAAAGAAATTCATCGATCACTTTTTTTCAATATTCGCCTCAGTGGAAAAACATAGCCAATTTTGACAAAAAAGCAAAATAGCCACCTTATTCAAGTTCATATTTTTCGAAAGCAAAAGAAGCGATTTTGTTCCACTTTTCAGGAAATGTGGTTCATGTGTATAAAAATACCATGCGCTCCAAATGCGCTTCCCGTAAGCCCGGCGAACGTATACTAGAGCGACTCGATTAGATTTGTTTCATACAGACAGCTTTAGCATTTAAAGAAACCGAAAGTGCGCCCGATATATATTGGAAGTTACCCTATCAGCGCGTGCGCAATTTACACTACCAGCGCACTTCGGTAAGATCAAACAAAGCCACAAATATCGGAAAGCGTCAAAAATGTTCATGAAAACACAGACGTTTCGGGTATATGACCCTTCTTCAGTGTTAAAAAGCCGTTAAAGAAGAAGGGTCATATACCCGAAACGTCTGTGTTTTCATGAACATTTTTGACACTTTTCGATATTTATACATCCAGTATCGCTTCAATCGTTTTCAACCAAGTGTCACGCATCAGCAACGACTTTTTAGTCTACCAATATACTCAAACAAAGCCACACGGAGTTAGTTTTTCTTCTTTCTATTGCTCTTGTTTTTCTGTTTTTCTCTTATTTTGTCTTTGCTTGTACTTTTTCTACTTTGCATTTTGTGAAACACAAAGAAAAAACAGCTTAAATGTAAACGAATTTGCAAGTTATTCAGTTGTTTTTATTTTCCGCGCTCAGGCTGACGTAAGTAACCGGAAGTGAAATGTCACCTCCTTAGCAACGCGCGCGAGCGCGCGCATAAATCGGTTAATGGGCCCTTAAGAGGTCTTGATAGTAGGAATCTTCCCTCTTGCAGATAATGGAATTTGAGTGACGTGTATGACAAGCAAGCCATCGCATGGGCCGCGTTCGATATATGTCTGACATGTCATACATCACTGATATTGATATACTGCTGATCTTCTTGTCACTTGTCAATTGTCCTTAACATAAGCTTATCTTACATCAAACCTGAACTTTATGCGATATTAGTTCTTTATGTTTTAGCCTGGACCAGGTATTACTCATTACATCGTTTGGAATTTTTTTTTGTGTGAGTGTGCCTCAGTTCTCTGTGAGCAGGGCGTTTATTCCTCCGCGTGAACCAGCCGATATATCGGTTTTATTGCACGGCGCTACGACAACTTTTGTGAAAATGTTCCGCAGAAGAACGCATCGCCCTGACAGCATTTGGTCATGGTTCGCTTGTGTCTGTGCCTCTATTTATCAAGCCTCAAGCCTCGGTTTTTCCCTTAGCTTTGGAATTATGTTGCCAGAACTGATGAAACAATTTGACGAAGGCAGGCAAAAAACGGGTAAGTGGATCAGTCGAAAATTCATCTATTTCGGCCGGTCGTAGCCCCAAGTCGACCAAGGTCGTGGCCCGCGGTACCATCAAAAGATACGATAGTGTAATGAATACAGCATAATAGTAGTGCATTACGATTATTATATGACCATTCGAATCCTTACTGATCAGTAAAATTATAAGCTTTTTATTGATGTGGTTAAAAGATGTTTACCAACACGAACGAATGAACATTAGACTAATGTGAATTTAAATAAGTATGCTTCATTGGCGACGATTGCAATAACATAGGCACGCAAGGCGTGCAAGAGTTATTTTTTTGTGAACTATAAGTCTCGGAGATACCAGCATTCATGGAACTGTTTACAGTAATGATTTGGTTGATTTGACAAGTTTTTTGGTTGCGATCTATAGCAAGAAAGAAACTGGGAGTTTATGATGTACATACAATGTTACATCGGTAATGGCCAGATAACTAAATAGTAAGCCATAAAATGTTTGACTGAAGAAACTACGGTAATCTGACACGTCTCCAGATTAATGTAGATACCATCTTATTTTCTAACAGGCAATTTTATTCGTTCCTTGATACAACCCACACTGTGATTGGTCGGACACTCGCACATGCATAACTCCCTCACTCACCGATCACGTAGCCCTTCCCCCCGGCGGGGGGACTCCCTTATATGGGCTATATAAGTCTGTGCGGCCCCGAAGGGTATGGTTTTTCAGCCGTTTTGGTCATAAATAGGGTATCGATTTTAGCTGATTTTGGCCATTTTGGTCATAAATAGGGTATGGTTTTTGCACTCTAGCCTTGATATGGGTATGCTTTAAGAAGAAGCCACTTTTTCGTTATTATCGAAAAGAAAATCAACAAAAGCCCTTCACAAATTTATATGTTTACGGTAATTTAACATTGGTTTGAACTAGGGAGCTAATTATAACGCAGGTCTGAAACAGGGTTTTGATTTGAGGGTCAGGTCGTAAATAGGGTTTCGAATTTTTGGTCAGGTCATAAATAGGGTAAGGAATATCGCAGATTTTGGTCATAAATAGGGTAAGGGTTTTGGGAAGCGGGCCACACACCCCCGACCAATTTTTCTGGGAGCCCCCTCGGGAGCCCTTCCAGCCCCCAAGAAGAATTTTTGCTCAAAAATACTCAAGTAAGAGAACTTTTCGCATTTTATACGAGTCGTAAGTTTACCCTTTTTACATAACACTACTTCACCGAAAATTGAAAGAAAGAGAAAAAAAAACCTCTCTGGCACGTTGAAAGTCTGATTTAATTAAATTGCACTTTAACTTGGTACCACACAGTCTTCAAAGGACATTTGAACAGTTTTCATACTTTTTACCTTTAAAAAATATCGGACTGAAAAGAATGTCATAAAATGCCCATCAAATGAAAATATTAAACTGCTACTGCAGAGACGTAAAAACCGTCCAGAAATGAAAGCTTCTTTTTTGTTTAATATCCTGGGAACACTAGCCGATAACTTGTAAGCTCTAATTGAATTTACTCCCATATGAAAAACAAAAGTGTCGAGTTACCATTTGTAACTAAAAATAGCAAACATCTCGTGGGAACAAGTGGTGACGATTCGTCAGCTCTAATTGAATTTACCACCTTGTGAAAAACAAGAGTGTCAAATTACCCATTGTAACTAAAAAGTAAAAATATCTCGTTATATTTGCATGCAATAAGAACAAAGCAATCGTTACCTGCACTTACTATTGTAAACGTTAGAACTGCTTCAAATCTAAATAGTCTCGTCTCCTCTAAAACATGTCTTAAGAACTAGAACCGACGATTCGTGACCTCTAACTGAATTAACTCCTTGTGAAAAACAAAAGTATTAAGTTACCCTTTGAAATTAAAAATAAAAATATCTCGTGCCATTTGCCTACTACTAACTCATGAACTACTTCAAAACTCAAGACTCATCTCGTTCATAACTAGCCACCATTACACTGAAAATTATGCACTCTGAAACAACCCAATGTACGTATGTAACTGTCACACTCCCCTCCAAACCGTACTAAAAATCGCAAACCGGCAACATACACGTCACTCTTTATTTTTCAATCACCGAAGTCCTTGTGTTTATACATACCTTGTGTTTCTCACGTCCCATTTACCTTTACAACAAGAAATTTGATTGGCTGTTCATAGTAGATCCAATCTGATTGGTGTGACATACATACATCTCTCACTCACTCACTCACTCACTCACCCATTGACCCATCCATAACATACCCGACGTGCCGACTAAGAGGTATTTTTTTTTACAAAAAAATAACTCAATAAAGGGATATTGCAATATAAAGGGATATTGTCGGGAAGCTTGATACAACCCTTAAAAACAAAAGTTGTATTTCTAAGATTAAAATCCAGGTTTCAAGAATTGGAAATGGATAACATCCATGAAATATCGATAACAACGCACGTCTGCCTCATGCAAATTTTATTGAAGAAGAACCTGTTCGAGTGGGCACTGAACCAAATCATTTCTATGGTTGAATGTTTACATTGAAAATTAGTTTTTCTGCTATACCTGAGGCCGGCTGCAGCCTTTGACAAATGATTAGAAACTTGCGAATATATGGGTATATAAACGTAGCCAAGTGAAAAAAAAAAAAGAAAAGCCGGCCGAATAAAAATACATAAAGGAGGTGTTAGAATAAGAGAAAAATTTAAATAATTAAAAGTAGCTAAAATAATAATAATAATAAAAAGAATCGAGGGGCGCTTTCATTCGACCAAAAATCAGGAAATTTCTTGGGGCGAATGGAACAAAATTTTACGGTTGACTGCACCAGAGTGGAAAACGTTAAGCGCCTTTACGTATCATTCCGTACCATTTGTCCCTGTTTGGAAAATTTCGGAATTTGTGGTTGAATGAAAAGCGTCCCAGTTTTGCCTGGGCTTGATGCTGTTATCTACTTCATTAGTGGTGGCAGTGCGCCATGGAATCGACTTTGGCAGTCAGTTAGGCGATTATTTGGCCAAGGTTGGTGAGAAATGTTGGATCCTTTATAATTAACAATAAAATAATTCGATCTCGAATTTCTGTCATGAGAATGTTGACAAGGGCCTTCGAATCGACCATCACACATAGAAATCGAGAGCTTATACTTTATTTTTTTCATTATAAATCTACTAGCAGCTCAAAAATGTTTTTATCTAAACCCCTTTACAGAAATTCCGAAAACGAAGCGGACTTTGCTAGGCTACCCACGATCTATAACATAATATTTAGTGAGTAGCATAGCCAATCTGAGGAAAACAGCATTCGTAATAGAACACCAGCAGATTTATACTAACTGTTCTTGGACTGTTATCGACCAGTCTTTTCTCTTAGGATCAAACAAGTGTTATCTACGAACGCGAACTCGAAGAGGCGGTGTCAACAACAACAACTAACTTTATTTGCATGACCATAAATACATACAGGTTGCAAAAGCCTTTGTAAATTTTTTTCAACGCCGCCCCATGTCTCGTCCCAATCCCTCTAGTCTGAAACGTCTCGCCCCATCACATGACCAACGCATTGAGCAACATCTCGTACTCCCTTCTTTCTGAACAGTTTTTCACGTTACTAATGTTTTCTTCTTCAGTCGATATGGCTCCTGGAGCAGTCTTTGCATTTGTTTGTGGGTTTTGTTATCCAATAACGGTATTCGAGTTATCGATGACTCGAATACCGCTTTTACGAAGAACCCTTTACAAGCCGTGTTCCGGGAGAGGCCATTGATGTAAAGAAGGTAGACGGGGTCAAAACATGTGTTCGATGGATCGGCCCCCCTATAAAACAGATCGAGTAGTTTTTTTCGTAGGGATTGCTTTTACGGGAGGTTTCAACTTTAAAATATCGGTAGTAAACCATTATAACTTATGAAGAATCCCCGGCACATATCCGAGACATACATTTCCTTAGATTTTCCTTCAGTTGAGCTCAGAAGGTTAGAAGCTGATTTCGTGTTTCTTAACTTCTCGTGATGAAAACGAAAATCCAGATATCTATCAGTGTACATGTGTTGGTTTCCTGTAGACATCAATAAGGACAAACCGTCATTCTTCGTGCTGCGGTGTTTCTAGAATCTAACTAAGGTTATTTGTCTATTGTTCTCAGTTTCACTGGTGAAAGAAACCTTAACGGGTCGATGCCCTGAATTAAGGGTGTATTGATTATGACAATACTGTAATTTATAAAGGATTCCTATTCCATCCTATTCCACTCTTGAACAAACAATCGATTCCTTTAAAATAGCTTCTCCTAAATACTTAAAATTTTCTCGTTTTTTATCACCCTCCTTGTACGTTTTAATTCATTTAGTTTATCACACATATATTCTTAAGCTTCGTCTGCGTTACGCCGGACAAATATGAAAACGGCGTTTTCACTCTGGAAGCGCATGAAATATTTTCTTCCACCCTTCACCGGAGGAATTTAAAACCGCGACAATCACCAGTCCGTTTGGATTTGTGTTTGAGGAAAACTCCAGCAGGGAAATCACATGACGTCATCGTTTACGGAAAGCTCGATTTTCAAATTGTTTTTTCGTCCGCACTAAAACGATAAGCTGGCGTTATCAAATTCCACAGTTTGAAAAGCGTTTTCGAAAAGCTGCGTTTTCGTGACGGGTTAGTGTGGACGGTAGGCCTGACCGTAGAAATAAAGCTGCGTTTTCGTGACGGGTTAGTGTGGACGGTAGGCCTAACCGTAGAAATAAAGCTGCGTTTTCGTGACGGGTTAGTGTGGACGGTAGGCCTAACCGTAGAAATAAAGCTGCGTTTTCGTGACGGGTTAGTGTGGACGGTAGGCCTAACCGTAGAAATAAAGCTGCGTTTTCGTGACGGGTTAGTGTGGACGGTAGGCCTAACCGTAGAAATAAAGCTGCGTTTTCGTGACGGGTTAGTGTGGACGGTAGGCCTAACCGTAGAAATAAAGCTGCGTTTTCGTGACGGGTTAGTGTGGACGGTACGCCTAACCGTAGAAATAAAGCTGCGTTTTCGTGACGGGTTAGTGTGGACGGTAGGCCTAACCGTAGAAATAAAGCTGCGTTTTCAAATTTCTCCGGCGTAGTCTGGATGGAGCCTTACATTCACGCGTTTCTTAATATTTGTCAAGCTGTAGCCTGGTAGCCGAAAGCTCACGTTTAGATAACTTTTAACCACAGAACGATTTTAGGTTTTTTTTAATAACAGCACTTTATGTCGTTAAATATCGCAGACTCTCAGAACCAAGTCAGAATCAAATTCTGACTCCTGGTTGTATGTGTATGGATAGCTACTGTAAGGTGGCCGGCAAATTTTTGATTGAGAAAAATTGTAGTGTAGTTACTTTTTTACATAATTTGCCCCAAGATAAGAGAAGTTCAAGGTACTTACCTTAATCTTGAGTTCTCTTGTTTGTGCGGAACATTCGAACTGAACAAAATCCAGTTAGCTGTTTAATTCCCTGGTACCCAATTAAAAAGAAAACAAAGTTTGTGCCAGGTTAAGTACTTATGGAGCATTTTCACATGACGTCACGACAGCCATATTGGTGTTCCAAAAATATGAAATTGCGGCCATCTTGGAGTACCAAACCAATCCTGTGGGAGTTGAACTCTTTTCTTGTGTAAACACTTTCTTTTGTTCCAATAAATTGGCATGGCTGCTGGTCACGTGAGTGAAAACGGTCTATATCTGATCTTTCATCCACTATAGAAAACGTTTATTAAAAAAACATTTAAAAAAGACCATTTAGGACGGAACAACACAGACGAGTTATGAAGTGCATAAAAACAAAGAACTCCAACAATTTTCCTCAAGCTCACGCCTGGGCTCACGCTAGTTCAGAAACATAATTAAAATAAATTTAATAATAGCTACGGCAGAACGAATCACAGTCTTCTGTAAGGGTCACCAAATTTTTCGAATACGAAGAAAAACGTTTAAAGTACATTCGGCTGATTTTTGGCATTTTCGGTAGAAAATTTGTGAACATTTGACGCATTTTTGTAATTGAATCGGCGGAGCTCTTTTTTTTTTAGGGTCGAGAAGTTAAAATTAGCGGTCTTCAGGATATCGATTTATTTTAGGTTTGCATCTCCGGGTCTTATCAATTAAATGTCACACCTCAACGACTCAAACAGAGTGAAACATGTGCTAACAGAAACTGTCTATAATTTCAGTTTGGCTTGGATCCCTGACCATTGCTTTCGCCTTTTTCCTATGTCCCATGGGATCACTTCTTTGCAACACTATTGGGTGCCGCCTCACCGCCATTGCCGGGAGTCTGACATGTGCAGTGGGGTTGTTGTTAACTTCGTATTCCTGCAGTTTTCTGTTGATGTTTATCACCTACAGCTTTCTGTTCGGATTAGGATCTTCGTTAATATTTATGGCTTCTTTTCTTATAACGGCAAGAAACTTCCGCAAGTACCAATCTCTTGCTGTAGGGGTCGTTTCAGTAGGGGGCAGCATCGGGGTCCTCGTTATGGGCCCCTTTCTACAGCTCTCGCTGGATACGTTTGGATGGAGGGGCACATACAGGATCACAAGTGCACTACTCTGCGTTGTGTCTCTTTGTGGAGCACCGTTTGGGGAACCTGTGGAAGATCAAGACCAAAACACAAAACAGGGTCTGCTGCAGTCTGAAAAGTTGGAATCTACTTTAACAGAAGCAGCATCCTCTAACGCAGATTTTCCTAAATTAGTCAGTAGCAATGCGGATTTGAGAAGGGCGTCGGTTTCAAAGTTAGTAAATGAAAGCAACGACGCTAAAGAGGGAATTGGTACCTGCGCCAAGCACCGTGCTTTCGAAACAGAGATGTTCGCCGAAAACGGTGTAGAGAAGGCATTGATTTCAGTTACCCATTCAGAAGAAGTTGGTAATGAGAAGCAAATAGGAAAACTTATGGACTTTTCAATCTTCAAGATACCTTCATATACCATTGTAGTTATAAGTCTGACGCTGATGTGTCTGGGACACTACACGCCACCGTTGCATTTGGTGAGTTATCAAATTATTGGAGTGATTTGGAAGCTTAAGCAAACCACGACGACGACAGTAACGAGAATGTCACCAAACAAAAGGTTTAATGAGCAAAACAATAGCTCTGCACGTGCGTTATAAATCTTTGTACATTTCTTTGCCGTCCTCTGCAAAAC